>NC_056726.1:367517354-367717354 GCF_019279795.1 Protopterus annectens | reverse complement strand
CAGACAATATCAGTGTGGCTTTGCTCAGAGTCTAAATCTAACCTGGTCTAAGATTCCAGAAAGCACACCCTGTATATCAGGGTCTTGGTGCCTATCATGCCATTAGAGCCAGTGGAAACTGTGGTGGAGTATCCATATTTGATAAATGCCACACTCCCTCAAGACAGATTCCCAGCGACCTATGAAATTAACTTATTGAGATTCATCTCAACCTAAATAAAGTCAAAGTAAACTTTATTGTTGATCAGATATATACAGCAGTGCAAGCTGAATGAAATTATGTTGCTTTGGTCCCCATGCAAGACATAACAATGAACACATAGTTTGAATGACAGTACTATTAATGCACATACAGTAATAATTAAAATATTAACAACACAAATTACTACAATTGGACAGGAAGACATTAGACAATATTGTACTAGTAGCTATTGCAAGACTATGACTTCACATTGTGATTGCTTAGAATATTGCACTTCATCAGCTGTAGTATGATATATTCTGATGTTCATATCGCATATGTATGGAGTGTTGACTCACTCCTAACTATTGCACATTCAGGAAGTAATAGCATAAGAAATCAGGCTAACTGTACCAGTTATTGAAGCAATTTGCCAGAGTGATTACTACAGGTGGTACTTCATAGCAAGTGGCATATTGATCTGATTATTCACTGTCATGCCTGGCATTCAAGTTCAGCAGCCTTATGGATAGAGGGAGGAAGTTCCTGTTCAGTCTAGATGTTTTGCAGGGTAAGCTGCAATATTGCCTGCCCGAGGAAAGGCAGAAGTACATGCCATGGGCAGGGTGAGTGGGATCATTGATTATCTTCCTAGCCTTTCCCACACACAGAGTTTTATGCAGATCATCCATGGATGGGAGTGAGGAACCAATGACTTTTTCCGCTGTCCTCACTACCCTCAGGAGAGCCTTGCAGTCAGATGCTTTGCAGTTCCTATACCAAACTAAGATGTTATTTGAGAGAATTCTCTTGATGGTCCCCCTGTAGAAGGCTTTGAGGATGGACTGAGACAGGTTTGTCTTCCTCAGTTTCTGTAGGAAGTGCAGATGTTGTTGTGCCTTCTTCACTGGGTAGCTAATATGAGTCAACCAGGATAGGTCATCTGAGATATGCACTCCCAGGAACTTGGTGTTTTTGACTATTTCCACTGCCACCCCCTTAAATTCCAGTTGATGATGTATCTCCTGAGTCCTCCTGAAATCTACTATTAATTCTTTGGGCTTTCTTACATTTAAGGCCAGATTGCTGTTGTCGCACCAGTCTATCAGATGCTCCACTTCATCCCTGTAGGCTGTTTCCTCACCATTTCTGACAAGACCTATGACACTGGTATCATCCGCAAACTTGATGATTTTGTTGGATTCATGTTTGGCCCTGCAGTTGTGCGTCAACAAGCTGAAGAGCAGAGGACTCAGAACACAGCCCTGTGGAACACCCATGCTCAATGTAATACTGATTGAACTGTTGTTTCCCACACATACTATTTGGGGTCTGTTGATGAGGAAGTCCAGTATCCAGTTACATGGGGGGGGGTGTTGATTCAAAGCTGGATCAGCTTTGATATTAGATTCTGAGGGGTGACAGTATTAAAGGCAGAACTAAAATCAATGAACAGCATTCTGACATAGCAGTTCTATAAATAAATAAATAAAATCAGTTATCATAACCTGTTACAGGATGCCTTCAATGACCCATGAAAACCAAGTCCATTTCTTAAATACATTGGATGAGCTTCACATACACAAAAACTCCAGCATCCTGGGAGAATTTAACTACCCATCAATAAAATGGGATACCTATACCTCAAATGTAGGCTACTCGCAAATATTGCTCGCTTTTATAAACAAGAATTCCTTGGATCACATAGTCAAAGAGCCCGCTAGCGGTCAAAATATTCTTGACCTGGTTGCTTCAAATATGGCAGCTATATGTACTTTTCGCTGGCATACCCTTCCTCAGTCTAATGTAACCACAAACTGGTAGGTTTCTCTTTTAAAATCCCTATATATATATATATATATATATATATATAGATATATATATATATATATATATGGGTCCCTATCAGATCGTCGAAATTTCAATTCACCTAACTGTCATTTCGTCAAAACTTCATTACATCGACAAGCATTTTAGGTGGGGCTTCACTTCACCTCTAATGAGGGGCTGTGCCCCACACCCCTAACTATATATATCAACTCCAGGGTCGCACAACATTGGGGACGGGGGCAAATGCTTGTCGATGTAATGAAGTTTCGACGAAATAACAGTTAGGTGAATTGAAATTT
Source organism: Protopterus annectens (assembly GCF_019279795.1). Taxonomy (NCBI): domain Eukaryota; kingdom Metazoa; phylum Chordata; order Ceratodontiformes; family Protopteridae; genus Protopterus; species Protopterus annectens. Next base: position 367,715,044 of record NC_056726.1, on the reverse strand, counting down.
CGACGATCTGATAGGGACCCATATATATCAAAATACAAAAAATATATATATATATATATAAATATATATATATATATATATATATATATATATATATATATATATATGAATACTAAAAGTTTCCCCAAACTTCAACAATGCAGAGACTCTATTTGCAAAGCTCTCCCTTAACCAACATAAGCACCTAAACCTACTGGGTATCTATATACCCCCAGGTGACAACCTAACCACCCTAGAATCCATACTTCACTGGGCCTCATATTCCCTCCCTCAAGAAACTATCGTGCTAGGTGATGTAAACATTGACTGGAACTCCATCCATTCTCCCAACCCCACCAACCACATTAACCTATATAACTTCACCCAACTTATAGATACTCCCACACGCATTGATAAGGCCACAAAAAGAGAATCTATACTTGATTGGATCCTCACAAATCAACCAAATACTGCCCATCAGTGTGGTACCCTACCAAACTCTCTCAGCGACCTCAGCCCCACTTTTATCCTTAGGCAAAAACTTAAAATAATTAACTCTCCCTTCCTTCTACAAACCCACTCTAACAAAAATTTTCCTAAAGACCACTTCATAAGAGCCTTGCAACATTGCAACTGGACTCCCATCAAAACCGTTTCATTAGACAAAGTAGTTGATTACTTCACTTCCACATTCCTAAATATCCTCAACCAACTAGCCCCCTTAAAAACTATCAGGATACATAGCAACCCCACCCCTTGGCTCCAGAAAACCACAAAAGCCCTACTTAGAGCCAGGGATAAATCCAGGAAAACCTGGCACCACACCAGATCACCCACAGCTAGGCAAACCTTTCACAACCTCCAAAACAAAACAAAAAAGCAAGTTAAGCTTGATAAAATTACTGTATCACTCAACAAAACAAATACAGTACCAAACCGTAAAAATTCTGGGCAACAATAAATAACATCCTGCAGCCTGGAAGAACCACCACTCCAGCACCCAATATAACAGGTACAGACCTGGACATAGCCTCCAGCTTTAATAACTATTTCACCTCCTCAGTACTCAAACTCTTAATCAACATCACTTCCTCCAACACCCCACAACCGCCTCAGGCCCAAATCAATACCATACCTTTCACACTTAGTCTGTTCCTACCTCTACTATCCAAAAACTCCTAGCCAAACTCAAACCAACTACCCTTGCAGCCGATAACCTTCCTGCAGAATACCTCCAAATTGCATCCACAGCTATAGCCTATCCCATTTCACTTCTAATAAATAGATCCATCACTGAACACACCGTTCCACTCTTGTGGATAACCTCATATCATATATCATACCACTCCACAAAGCTGGCCCCTTCCTAGACTTTTCCAACTATCGACCAATTGCAATTCTCTCACCCTTCTCTAAGATCCTAGATAGATTATAGTAATAGGATGAATACCTTACTGTTAACTGATGGCTATTATAAGGTGTTGTACTATGAGATAAATATTGCTTATTCAAAGACAGATGTTTTATTGTTTGACATGTTAGTGTAGCGGCAATTGAATCATGAAACATTTAACTTTATGGACAATAATTTTCCAGTGATAGCTGGAATATTTGGCATCCCAAAATACACAAAAGTATTAATAATCCTCTGCTGAGACCTATAGTGAATGCCAATACGTCCAAGACACACTATGTTGCCAAATTTCTTGACTATATGCTGAATAGGTCTAATCAAAAATACCAAAATTATGTAGAGACTCTTGGCAGTTCTTGGAAAAATGAATGCATTATAAATCGTTGAGAACTGTATATTTGTCACTATAGATGTGGCAAATTTGTATTCAATTATTCCACATGTGGTAGGGCTTAACTGGTTTGAAGACATTTTATTTGACATTGGAGATTTATCAACGGACAAAGTTAATGTGACAACTACACTAATGGAGATTGTTCTAAGAATTTCTTGTTTCTTGAATGGCAGTTTCTCAAACAATTGACAGGGCTGGCCATGGGGGCAGCCTGTGTCCCCAGCTTTGCTAAATTAGCTATGGCTCAATGTGAGTCAAATTTTTTTGGTATAGCATTTTAAATATTCTTGGTTATTTTACACTCATTATCTTGATGAAATTTTTATTTATGGACAGATAAGGGTGAAAAAATTGAATTAATTTATTACATTAATAATGTGATTGAGTTCCTAAGTATTTCATATACCTGTAACTTTTTTAGATGTTGAATTAACTAAAAATTTGGAACACCAATGTTAAGTTTCTAATATATTTAGGAAGCCAACATTTTCCACTTCTTATTTTCATTTTAGTAGATGGCATCCTAAACATCAGAAAAAGGCTGCTGTTAAAGGCCAGTTAGGTAGACTGGCCAAGATGATCTCAGACACAGACACTTTTCTTAGTGAATGTGAGAATTTAATAAACATGATTTTAAAGAGGGGTTATCCCCAAGCCTTTTTATCTGAAATAAAAAAGAGGTTATTTATAAGAGAACTTTCAGAGTTTATGTTCCAATATTATGTAAGTCCACTCCTGTTACTAACCTTATTAATAACAACAATAATAATAATAAGGTAGTTTCATCTGTTGTACCTTCTGTTAGGATAGTAGAAAATTCATCACAAACCAGTAATTCCATAAACAATTCAAAATTGTTTATTACTGCTTTTTCTTTAGACAGTGCTACTATATATAAATGTCTTAGAAAAAAATTGGGATGTTTTTTCTACAGAAAGCCATTTTTCTAAATTAATTGTGAATAGCTCACAGATTATTTATAAAAAGATAGAAGTTTTAAGAAATTATTGGAACAGAATAAAGTGATTATGAATAGGATATTAGGTATGGGAAAATGTGGTCACTCTTCTCAATCCGTTTATATGTCAGATTGTGTCCTTGTTAAAGGAACTAAATATAAAATCTTTGGCCATTTTACTTGTGATTCACAATGTGTGGTTTACATTGCTTGTTGCATGTTTTTCCTGCTTTTTATATGGGAAAAACTTTAAGAAAATTAAAAGAAAGGATATATGAATATCAATTAGATATTAAAAAAGGGAGAAACACTAATGCACTATATAGACACATTGTTGAACAACCAACAGATTATTTTAAATTTGCTGCCTATTCACTTTTATCCTTAGTCAAAAACATAAAATAATTAACTCTCCCTCCCTTCTACAAACCCACTCTAACAAAAGTTTCCCTAGAGACCACTTCATAAGAGCCTTGCAACATTGCAACTGTTCTGCCATCACAACCCTTTCATTAGACAAGGCAGATGATTACTTCAGCTCCACATTCCTAAATATCCTCAAGCAACTAGCCCCCTTAAAAACTATCAGGATATGTAGCAACCCCACCCCTTGGCTCCAGAAAACCACAAAATCCCTACTTAGAGCCAGAGATAAAGCCTGGAAAACCTGGCACCACACCAGATCACCCGCAGCTAGGAAAACCTTTCACGAGCTCCGAAACAAAGCAAAAAAAAAACAGGTTAAGCTTGATAAACAAAATTACTGTATCACTCAACAAAACAAATACAGTACCAAACTGCAAAAATTCTGGGCAACAAAAAATAACATCCTACAGCCCGGAAGAACCACCACTCCCACACCCAATATCACAGGTACAGACCTGGACATAGCCTCCAGCTTTAATAGGTTCATAGGTTCATAGGTTCATAGGTTCATACTAGGCTATCTGCCCAAGGGCATTTATTGTGCCTCTGGTGACACTGAAGTAATCCTCCCTGGGGTATGGTCAAGATTCCTCTTGAACAAGGCCAGCGAGTTTTGTTCCACAGCATACTGTCCCTCCAGCTTTTGAGGTGAAGCATATTCATCAAATCTGGGTTTGACATGGCCTTATATGTCAGAGACTGAATAGAGCTTGAGTTCTTTCAAGCTGCAGCAGGTGTCTCACCTCCTCAGTACTCAAACTCTTAAACAAAATCACTTCCTCCAACATCCCACAACCACCTCAGGCCCAAATCAACACCATGCCTTTCACACTTAAGTCTGTTCCTACCTCTACTATCCAAAAACTCCTAGCCAAACTCAAACCAACCACCCTTGCAGCCGATAACCTTCCTGCTGAATACCTCCAAATTGCATCCACAGCTATAGCCTATCCCATTTCACTTCTAATAAATAGATCCATCACCGAACACACCATTCCACTCCTGTGCAAAACCTCATATATCATACCACTCCACAAAGGTGGCCCCTCCCTAGACCTTTCCAACTATCGACCAATTGCAATTCTCTCACCCCTCTCTAAGATCCTAGAAAGATGTATTCATCACCAGTTCCTCTCCTATCTCCTCACCAACAACCTTCTCTCCTCAACCCAACATGGATTTCGCCCATCCCACAGCACCACCACAGCCCTACTCAAATTCACCAATACTATAAACTCTGACAGGAATCTAGGTAAATTTGTCTCAGCTACCTTCCTAGATTTATCCAAGGCATTTGACACAGTCTTACATAATAAACTACTGTCGTGTCTCTCTGACCTCAACCTTAACAACCCCACCCTCCTCTGGTTAAAAGCTATTTAGATAATCGCCAACAATCCGTCAAATGGCATAACTTTCTACCCCCCCCCCAACCTCCTTAGGCATGCCGCAAGTATCAGTCCTAGGACCCCTTCTTTTTAATATCTTCACAAACCAACTCCACTCAGCTACCTCTAAAGCCAATATAGTCCAAAACCCTGATGACACAACTCTCATATGCACCCAACATTCAGCTTCTCCAACAAAAAGCCCAAGAAGCCTTCTCTGACATAGAGAACTGGCTTAACAGCTCAACTCATACTAAATCCCAAGAAAACACAACTAATGCTATTCCACTCTACTAAAACGAGCAACCTTACCTTCTCTATACTCTCCACCAGCAAAACCCAAATCACCCGTCACTGAGGCCAAACTCCTGGGAGTTACCATTTACCAACAACTCAGATTCACAAAGCACATATCAACAACCATCACTAAAGTCCACAAAAACCTAGGTTTCCTCTATCGCTGTAAAAGTTATCTAACCACCGAATCTCGAATTGCAATAGCCAGGACCCACCTCGTATCTATTCTACTTTATGCATCCCCAATTCTAACTAATCTTTACAAAACTGACCTTAATAAACTTTCCATCTGTTACAACAAAATTGCTAGATTCGCTACCAATGCCAAATCACAATCCCACCACTGTCTTTTCCTACAAGCCTTGCACTGGCTTGAATTTCCAAACCTATTAAGGTACCATCAACTCAGTCTAGCTCATCTAATTCTGTACTATCCCGAGAAAAACCCCAACCTGACTGGCATGATGAACTTCTACAATTCAAATAGACAACAGTTCCCCTTCCTGGTGCAATCACAGTAAGATCTATTATCATCACTTTATTTTTCCCAATGCAGCTGTATGAGAATATGTATCTACTCCCAAAACTCTGTACTATGTTGTACCCCCATAGCTTTGCCATTTTGTAGTCTATCATATTGTTCTTTGAATTGTGTATCCAATAAGGTAATTACATCCTGATCTAACTTCTTACATCATGCCAGTGCACATATTTTTTTGTATTATTTTTAATACTATTCACCTTAATTGAGAGAATTTTGTAATTTCCCTATGCCTTTTTTAACTTTTGGTGGAAAATTTATTTTACTTTTTTATTGCTTTAACTATTTCTCCAATAGAATTCCCTTTATATACTATCCTTATTTCTTGTTCCCTCTCCCCATCAGACTCCTCTTCTCCCCCTAACACCTGAAACTTGTTTTCAGTAATAACTTCTTACAATCCCACTTGCACCTCCTCCACACGGTCTCTTGTCACTTCCCTTTCTTAAGCATTACTGACTTCCTGTTTCTTTCTCGGCTGGTTCCACCATAATAAGAGCAATATGTTTTACCCTCCCCACTGTCTTCCTTTATTACTTCTACAGTATGCTCCCCTCATTACAGTTAAACCAAATTAACTATTTTTTTTTTTTTGCATTTCCTTCATTCCGCCTTACAATTTTACAAATTATGATATTTTCTCTACACTGCATAATTCGTGTTTTTCTTCACTTTTATTTATTTAGTTCTATTCCCATAAAATTCAGGCTGTCCCCTGTACTTTAAAACACTCTTACAGCCAGCAACAAAAACAATATTTTTTGTAAATGCAAAACTTTTTCATTGTCAGTTTTCAAAACTGCTTCGCACTCCCATTCCCATTCCAAATATTTCTATAATGTATTGGCCTTTAGCATTTTTAACCTCTTTACATATTCCTTTCAGAAAACCTTCAACATCTTGTTCCATTTTTCACAGGATCTAAATTGAATATTATCTTTTTTATATGCTTGCATTTTCTGCCCTTTAAAAATGGATATTTAATTTCTTTTTTCATATATATCAAAGCTTTTTGTAATAAATTTCAAAGTTTCAAAAGTGACATCACAAAATGTCCCTTGTCCCAAATGAATAAAAGTTTTAACATCAGTCACTTTAAAGCCCATTGAGATAATTATTCTGTCCCACACAAAGTCTCAGTCTATAACAGTCCCTCTTTTATATTTGTTATTCTCACCACAGGTCCTGGCAGTCTCCTCATAAAGTATGTGTTCTCCTCCCTTCCCTTCCATTCCCTTGTTTTCTACTCGAGAAGCATCTAAATATGTCCTTGATTTGCCAAATGCAAACATTGCACAGACTCCTTTTGCCTTTCACTATCATGATTCTCCTGTTGTTCATCCTCTGAAAATAATTTCTCAGCAACCCCATCCTATAATAGTGCTAAATTGTCTACTGAATCACCTTTTTGAAATAATTCCAACAAATGGTCATTATCCAGCTCTCCTCATTGAATTTCAGTAACCTGAACCACCTCCTCCTTCTGTGTATCCACCATTTTGCTGATCAGGAACAGTTTATCAGCATTTTGTACCACATCTGACTCTTCTTCCATACCTCCAACATTTTCCATTTTGTCAACATTTATATTATTAACTAAATTTAATATTTGTCTATCGTTCAATGTCAGTGACACTCCCGGTGTCTCCATCTTGCACTCTTCCCCAGCAGTCTTTGCAGTGGAAAGCAGGAAATACATGCAATAAGTAGGAGAAGTTACCCAATGTTCTGGACAAATTTCTGGTAGTTAGTATAAATACTACCACAGGTCTTCCCTGAAAAGAGGCTACTAACTTAGTGAGATACATATATACATACACACATACACACCTACATAGATAACATACATGTTATCAGATAAAGGGGTAATTGATGTGATAAATATTATATTCTGTGTAGTTTGCATGCTCTTCTTGTGTCTTTGTGTGGTTTCTCCCACCTACTAAACACATGCTGGGTATGTCTTCTTCAAGGATAGAAGGTAATGGATTCAAACTCAGAACTCTGAACTGAACTTGCAATCTACCCAAAAATTAATAGAGTTGTGGGCAGCAGCACAGAGTCTAGATGATGCCTATGGGGAGGAAGAGTCATGTGGACCAACTGCTTTAGGCAACATCTATGGTGCACAGTAACCTCTAGATAGGAGAACACAAACCCCAGTCTGCATGTTACATCACAGCTACATTCTTGGCAACATAAAGGATTGGCTTTAGGTGATTTGGTCACATCAGCAAATGTCACTGAAAAGGGCATGGCATGTGCCAGTGCGAAGCAGGTTAAGGACCTAGCCTACTATGACTCATGTCAGGAACCCATGCTGATGGTGCAAGGGTTGCACAGTCCCCTAGTGGCTACTGTACACCTGCTGTAAATTCCATCATTCTTGAATCAGTAAGGTGCTGGCTGGTCAGTGTACATTTGTCTAGATTGGGTTACCTAAGCTGATTGTGGTTGAAAACTGCATATAAAACCAATCAATCTGATAAAAATATATTAAGAATTGCTACACTGAGAGGAATAGCAATAGCTGATGCTATGTCTTAACCCCATGATGATGACGATATGATAAATAATACAATACTTTACATATGATCAATCAGGTGTTTCAGATGCATTTGAAAAAAAGATGGGTATCACGAGAAGTGTTGTTTGGGTAATTGAAGAGTATAAAATCATTGATTAGTAAGGGATGAAAGTTAAATATGTTAGTTATTGAAGGTGAGATAAAAAAATTGGATGTTTATCACCAAACTAAATATGAGTATGTGCTTAAAGATAAGATGGAACAATTACAGACTATACCTATTCATATTCATCCTACTCATTATTCTAATTATGAAAACGACATTTGCAAGATATGCAGAATTAGATCAAGTACCTTCAAAAACACCCTCTAAATATATGCAACTTATCAGAGAAAAGTTCAAGATATCGAGACCATCTGAATTAATTCTTAAAATATTTATTTATATTTAAAAAGGTAATTATATAATTTCTAATACTGATATTTCACAGTCATTTGCAGAGGACTGTGTTTCTTCTTATGAGAGAAGCAAACTGATAGAAAATCAAAAGGTATTTTTAGAATGACCAGCTGGCATGGAGGAAGTTATAGAAACAATTAATAATTTAAAAGCAAGAATGCACAAAAACAAATTATTTTAGAGTCTCTTTTTATCAAAATATAAAAAAAAACATTTCTGTTTTAATTGAGTAACTCAGCTGTATTAAAGAGCACAAACCCTTATTTGAGCCAGTCCTCAACATTTTTATCATAAACCAAAATCTCCTCCTAGTCTGGGTAAAAAGTCATGCACCTATTAATATTGCTGCTAAGTTACTCACCTGTATATGTGCTAATAGTCTTCAAAGGATATGTCATCGTATGCTTTTGACTATTTCATTCATGATTTGTGGGCACTTCTAAAACTCACAATAATAACTGAATATTAGAAATAGTCATTTACTGCAATAAAACGTTCTTGCCCGAGATGCTTTTAAGGCATTCAGCTAAGTTCATGCATCTTTTCTTTTCTAGTATTAGGTAATTTTAACTTTTCTCTTTTTTATACCATTTTAATGTTAGTTGTGCTACTGAAATGTTTATCAATTAATAGTTTGCTCTGTTCTAAAGTAGAGGTGTAAGGCAAGGTTACCTGTTTTCACCGTACCTATTTAACCTTTACACAAAGCCTTTATTTGTAGCTATTACTGGACATCTTCTTATTAGAGATATGTATTGCTAGCACACACAGAATGGAATATGCAGTAATTATAGGTGATATCTTATTGTATTTGGCTGATCCTATATATGCCCCTTTATTGCTACAAGAAATATGTTTAACCAAGTCTGTAATTATAAATTAGATTATAAAACTGTACCCTAATGCATAATGATGATATATCTATTTATCTATCTATCTACCTGTCTATCTATCTATCTATCTATCTATCTATCTATCTATCTATCTATCTATCTGTCCAGCTTTACACACACACACACACACACACACACACACACACACACACACACACACACACACACACACACACACACACACTCACACACGCACACATTTTTTTGCAGTCTCATTGGTGCAACAGGTAGCAATGTCACCATTGGTGTAGAAGGCTGTGGGTTCTATTCCACCACCAGGTAGATTGATTACCGATACTGCAGTGCAGCATAAGCGGGGGGTTGGGGGGAAGGTGCTGCACTCCTGAGTGTATTATCCTTCAGAAGAGACATTATATCAATGCCCCATCTGTTTGAGCTGGTGGTAGCTCAAGTAGATGTAAAAAATCACATGGCATCTATTAAAAAGGGTAGGGGATCCAGGGCCTCAAACACCTACCATACACAGATAGGCTAAAAGCCCGGGTCTATATCACATAGTCGAAGTTGCGTAAATTCGAACACCTAATGGTCGAACCATTATGTTCGGAGTTACATAACTTCGACTACCTAAAAAAAAAAAAACTACAACAGACAACAAAATAAACTGCTGCACCCCCACACCCCCCGCTACTTAAATATACCAAATCCGAGATCGCACCACGTTGAAGTGAATGGAAACCTCCGCCTGTGGAGATTTCCATTCACATGCTCAAACTTTTACAAATTCGAGCACATGGTCTCGACCATATGTGGTTCGAACTTGTAAAAGTTCGATGATGTGATAGGAGCCCTAAAAGTCCTATCCCTCTACTCAGTTTCATGCAGACTCCTCAGAGGTGACCTCTGTCTGGCATACAAAGCGATCATGGACTCCACCTTAATAGGACTGCTGCATATCTGCAAGTCAAGCTCCACTTGAGCAACTTGCACACGTGGCCTCATCCTGGTCTGTGACATCAACAGGACTTGTTGCCGGGATAGATTTGTGTCCCAGAGACTCCCCCATCTATAGAATAGACTCCCTCTCCACATCAAGCAGAGTACCTCTCTACCTCTTTTTAAGCACATCCTGGATAACTGGATGGGAAACAGAAAATATACCCCTGGGATTCCACCCGTGTCCCTGCTGGGCAGGAGCACCAGGTGCTGACGTGTCTAAACATGGGCTAAACTCTTGGCTAGGCTTATAAGGGCCTCAAGGCCAGTAGCTTAGTAACCTCCTATGATCCTATAGGTTCATGATACCCTGGCAGAATATCCCCTAGAAGTATAAATATACCTTGGCCCTCTCTTGAAAAGAGGCTACTAGCTTAGTGGGACTAATCAGGTAAACAAAGAATAAACAAAATATATATACATATATATATTTCTCAAACTAAAATACCTTACAGTTAATTTATATAACATTAAATACATGGCTGAAAAAAATTATAGAAATTCCAATAAACCTGTTGTTTGTATATGTTATTTGTTATAGCTTAGTAACCATATGTTTATTTTGTTGCTATGTTCTTATTTGGCTATGCGCATAACATATTTTGTATGTAACTGGATGTAATTCTCTATATAGTTGTCTCTGCCATAATTATTGTCTCACACTTACCACAGTGCCGGTATTAGCATTTTAGGGGCTCCCAGCAATTGTCAAGTTGGAGGTCCCCCTGTTCACTTCCAGTCTTAGCACCATCCTGTCCCTACTGCCCCTCCTAAGCAGCCTTTTAGTTCATGCTGCAAAGGCTTAGGAGTAGTATGCACAGACTGAACTGTAGCTACAATGCTTTTACATTATGACAGGCATGTGATCCACATGATGTTGGCTCATGTCGCAAGACATTTAAAGATATGCATTTAGTAGAGTGATGGTACATTACAAGAGCCCTACATACAGGGCCAGCCTTGGGTGAAATGATACCCTAGGTGAAGGGCTCTATGGCATCCCACTGCCTACTGTATCACTTCCTCTGTATTCATCCTCCAGTGTCTCATGCTATCCACTGTTTTACTCCAGCCCACACTCTCCACATCATACAGATAACCTTTGTCTTCCATTTATCACATTTTCATTTAATCTTCAACTTTTTCAAGAAGTAATGGCTTTCTAGATGCTCTGAAGTGCATTTTAGAGTTTATTTTTAACAACATTTTCATCAACTGATGGCCTGATCATTTTCATAGCTGATGGCCTGAACAAAAAATATGACTAAGGAAAAGTATTAAGTGTTACTGTTCAATTTTACTTTTCCTTGCATCCATTCAACACACACTAAAGGTCAAGACAACACAGTAAAAAATGTTTAGGAAATAACTAACTGAGTTTGCATACACCAGAAATCACAGAGTTAAAGATGCACTGAGGTGGATTTTGGAGAACCTTCTTTTTGATCGAGCATTGACGTGAGTGAAAATAACAAATACAAAATTTGGTCTTATTCAATGAAGAAATAAGTTTTGTGTTCAATGTTTAATATCCAAAGCTGACAAATAGTAACTCACAAGAACCTGGCAAGACAAAAGTTAGAAAGGATACATAAATCCTGTCTCAGATTACTGCTTGCTTTCACCCCCCCCCCCCAAAAAAAAAAACGACCATCCGAATACTCCTTTGGTTTTGTATTGGAATGACAGCAAAGGTTCGAATGGCTACAGTCATATATTTCAAGTGACTGCTATCATACATGTACCTAGCATGCCTTCTTTTCACTGTACCCCACAAAAGCAGCCACCTGTACATGTGCCTGATGTTTGATTTTGTAGAAAGTGACAAAAATAACAATCACAGTAATGTATTCCAGATTGTTGCTCCTAAATAGTATACTGCCCTTACACAAGCTACACTATTATTTGCACACCTCTGAGGTCTGTAAGAGAAGTAAAAGAAACAATGACCATACTGTCCCAGCCCCAACACAAGTTCTAATTACCACCTTTGCACACCTCAGAGATCTGACTATAAGGAAAATGAACAAAATAATGACCTCACCATTCCCACGCCCCTCCAAGCTACACCAACCTTCTGTGCAAATCTCTGAGCAGGGCTGGTTTTAGAATGGGTTTGACTGAGGACAAGGCTAGCAATAAGTACGTCAAGATCCATTTATACAGTCTGGAGTGGGGGGGGGGGTCCTCAAACAACTAGAACTTCTAAGGTTCTGGATATTCTATGAAGCATTGTCTGCATTATTTTTCAAAGATAATTACTTGTTAACTGCATTTCTGCTGAAACCTAGAAGGGGTATGTATGGGCCCAGCATTATTGTGTGAGTGTCAACAGACAAAAACCACCGATATATATATATATATATATATATATATATATATATATATATATATATATATGTATATAAAGAATTTGCTTGTCCGTTATCGGGGACTTGCCCTTTCCCCAGTGTAGAGCGATCTCGGAGTTGGTATATAAGGGGGTTGTGGGGGGGGTGAAGCAGATGGCCTAGCAAATTCTTTCCTGAGGAAAGAATTCGCTTATATGGCCATTTGCGATTTTGAAACTTCGACGCTTAGGTGTCGATCATTAAGCATTCGACAACCTAAGCTGTCGAAGAAATAATATAGACCCTATATATATATATATATATATATATATATATATATATATATGTATATATATATCAAAATACACACACACACACACACACACACACACACACACACACACACACACACACACACACACACACACACACATCACACACATCACACACATCACACATGCATACTGACACAGTCCCTGACAAACTAGATATATCACAAGTTGCACAAACACATGCAAACGTACTGTATTCTCAGCTTCACAGTAACTGGAAGAGTGCCATGCTATGGTATGCCTTTGGGGTTCTGGAGAATAACCAGAGAAAGGGAGGATATGCAGACTCTATATAGAAAAAGCTATAGCCAAGAATGATAAGCACTGTGGCTGGAAGCAGTTGCCTTCACACACACATCCTGCTTTTGTCCAGCCATAAATGATAAATACCTAACATGTGCAAGTTCTATGTGATATTATGCAAAAGAAGTTATGGTCAATTTGTTACTACTAAATATGCTGCAACCCCAGTATACTTACAGGTAATTGCTGCATTGGTGGTTGAGCGGCTCTGTGCAAGAATCTAATGTTGTGATGTGTTTCCCTGCAATGCATTGCATTATGTAAGCTGGTGGTGCACTTTTCTGGGGTTCCCCCTTTACTTCAATGTGGTGTGAGCATGGAGTTGATATATATAATCTTGGGGGTGTAAGAGAGGCTTAGCCCCCACATCGGGGATACAGGGGCTTGGCCCCATGTAAAAAATGCTTTTTTTTTGTCTTCATAATTTTTCACCTCACCATTTTTGATATGCAATTTTTGATAAACAGAGAGCCAAAAAAATGACTGTCAGTGGTTTGGAGGTAATCCCTGTAACCTCCCCCACCATCACCACCATGCACACACACAGGCATAGAGGCAATGCTGACGGTATTTGTAATAGAAAGTGAAATAGATTATGGCCAGGTTGTTACTCTTACACTTCAGCACCCTGCCCCAACACACACACACACAAGGATAAGCCACTGCAATACCAGTTTTACACTGATTTCAGCAAATATCAGTGCAATGTGCGATACCAGAACTGCCACACAAGATCAGTGGCTGTTATTAGTAGTCATCAAATAGCAGGGGTAAGTCACTTTTATGCATCTCATTAAGGAATAATGCATTGCTGTCACTGTCCCTAATTTCACAGAATGTTCCTGATTTTGCCTCATATTTTGCCACCTCCCTCAAAAAATGTTGTATCTACTGGTAAATCATTCAGGATTACAGACAGTCAGTAATGCCAGACATTAGAGTTTCATACTTTCTATTGTTCAGAAAACAATGGTAGATTTAGGCATGGGTGCAAAGGCACATTATGTCCCCTTTCTAAATCCATTGATTTGTACATCCATCACATAAAAACTGAAATGCACTGCACTGTTTTACTGGAAAATGTACTGTCAGATGGTACATTTTTCCATTTCAGCTTATCGAAATTTTTTTTACTGTTTCTGTGAAAGATGCATTGGAGATGCGATCAGAGGTTGCAGTCAGGTGATCTATATGACAATCTTCAATTGCTCCTCCAACTACATCTCCATTGCAGTTGAATGAAGGTGCGTTTGATAACAGGTCATAGCGAGGATTTAGTATTTAGTGAAAATACTTTTCCTTTAATGAGTTATATAAATATATTTTTTTCAATGTAGCATCTAGCAGTACATAAGTGCAGAATTGATCGACATTTTCCTGTTCCAGCATTCAAGGAGAACTGCTGCAATTTGAGAGTGAGCGTCTGAATGGAATAGTGTTCAGAGACCCTGATGTAGTTTTATTTCTTCACCAAGGCTTGAAAGAAGGCACCAAGTGGTAGAGTTGAGAGAGAACCTTATTTGGTGCATTACTATATTTATTTTATTTTTATTTTATTTTACATTTGTTGACTGGGATAGTCCGACTGGATACATGCCCATTTTCAGCGGAGGCTCGGGTTGAAAAGCTCCAAGATAATAATTCACATTGAACATTTAGTAAATGCTAGTTTCAAGCAGATTACAGTCATAAGCGATACCAGCATTTAGCACATATATTACTAACTTATTATAAAACACTTTAGAAAACATAACATTATTTTAAAAGTTAAACATACATAACATTACATTCAGGTTTAAGACACACTAAGCAGCAGTTATACAATTGACCCTTTCTGAAATGGAGTGGTAGAAAAAAGTTAGAAGTAGTTGAAGGTAAGGCACCTAAGAAATAGAGAGGTCACTAGTTGGGGTTAGTGCAAGGACATAATAGGTTCATAGGTTCATAGGTAGATACTGGGCTATCTGCCCAAAGGCATATATTAGCCCAGCCACGTTGTGCGGTATTCACTGCCCCTTTGGTTAGTTCCCTAGGCCCTTGATCTAGCAGCTAGTACCCTTGGCCCCTATCTAGTAGAGCTGTTGGTATGATCCCTGGTGTGAACTTTCTGTTACCCATCCACTCGTCAAGGTTCCTCTTGAAGAGTGATAGTGAGGGGCTCTGTCTTATGTAGATCGTGACCTTGTTCCATAGCAAGGGAAGTCTTTGCGAAGGGAATCTATCCCTCCAGCATGTTCTCTTCATTGTTGTGCTGAGGTTTATATCCCTAGAGCGTGTAGCTTGAGTGGATTTGGTTTTGCTAACATGGAGCATGTTCAACAGTTCTGGGTTGGACATGGCTCTGTATGTTAGACAGAGATCGCCTCTGAGAAGGCGGTATGCAACAGAGAAAAGCATTAGTTTTTTTCAATCGTGCTGCATAGGGCAACTGTTTGAGGCCAGTAATCCTCTTAGTGAGGTACCTCTGTGGTCTCTCCAGCTGCTGGAGATGCCTAGCCAGGTACATTCCAATTAGTGCGTTGTACTCAATAATGGGTCTGATGAGGGAAGAGTAGAGGGGCACCACTACATCCTTAGATCTTGATGCGAACCCTTTCGTGATCAGATGGGTCACATAGAAGGATTTTCTAACCACCTTGGCAACATGGTTATCAAAGGAAAGCTGACTATCTACTTGGGTCCCTAGGTCCCTTATTACTACTTCAGATTTCAGGGGGTTATCTCCTATGTGGTAGTTTGTGGGTACTCTGTTTCTTCCAAAGGGGATTACTACACATTTTTTAGCATTTAGCTTGAGACCATGGCTTTGACACCATGCATCAGTCTTGTTAAGGCCCTTCTGGAGGATATCCATGTCGGCCAGAGACTCTATTATAGCACCCTGTTTGCAGTTGTCTGCAAACTTGGTTAGCCACAGCCCATCAGTGCTTGCCTGTACTTCTGAGAAGTATATGCCAAACAGGAGGGGCCCCAGGACAGAGCCCTGAGGCACACCGCTCATTATTGGTCTGGATTCAGACATAGATCCTGCTACTGTTACTTTGTGGGATCTGTCTGAGAGCCAGTTTGCGATCCATCTTGTGACGTAAGGGTTTATGCCCAGGTTGGTGAGTTTATCAATAATACTCGAATGGGGAATGGTGTCAAATGCTTTAGCAAAGTCAAGGTAAGCTGTGTGTACCTCCTTTCCCTTATCTATAGCCTGAGTAACTGTCTCAAAGAAGTCCACTAGGATCAGGAGACATGATCTGCCCTTGACGAAGCCAAACTGTGTGGGGTCAAGTGTTTGGAGGTTCCCAATCTCTCCATTTATGAGTTCCATAATGATTTGCTCCATTGCCTTACAGATCAGACTGGTCAGGCTTATTGGTCAGTAGTTCCCAGGGTCGGTTGTAGGCCCACCCTTGTGCAGCGGAACCACTGTTGCTGCACGCCATTCTATGGGCACATATCCTGTCGAGAGGCTGAGACTGAACAGGGTATTCAGATGCGGGGTTAATTCATTTTGGAGCTCACGTATGACACAGCCTGGGACACCATCTGGTCCCATGGAGGCAGTGTTTTTAGCTTTAAATAGAGCCTTATTAACTAACGTATCAGTAATAATTGGAGTTACACAATCCCCTGGAATAGTAATAGGCCCTGTAGGTGGTGAGGGGGGGGGAGAAATCTGCACTGACCATGTCAGCCAAGATGTTGGCAATGTCAGAAGGGTCAGTGTATTTTGTTCCATATTGTACTAGCTCAGAACAGACCTGAGCATTGCCATTTAGGTGTTTGATGTAACCATAGAAGGCCTTATGGTTATCCTTGGCATCCTTGGCAACTTTCTTTTTGAAATTGGCTTTAGTTGACTTGATGAGGGCCCTCAATTTCTTACTAAAGCTGATCAGGGAAGATTTTTCTACTTGAGATTTGGCCTTTTTTTGTATGTCTCCTCCTTTTATTGTATAGTTTGCTTAAGGCCGGGGTCCACCAGACTGGTTTCTTCTTGCTTGAGGAGGGAGTCTTGGTTTTATTTGGGATAGCACGGTCCATGCAATCCTGAAGATGTATATAAAGTGCTTTGGTGTAGGATTCTGCATCCTGGATATCATTATCCTTCTGCAGGGGGATAGTGAAGTTTTCCACTTCTGACGCAAGTAGTTTGAAGTTTGCTTTGAAAAGGTTTTTTATGATGGTTTCTTTGACTGGGGAGGTGGAGGGGTGAGGATGTCCAGGGTTATCAGTTTGTGGTTGGATCTGACCAAGGAGGGAGTGATAACGGGTGTGGTACAATGGGTGCCCATATTTGTGATGACTAAATCCAATATGTTGTCCCCTCTAGTGGGAGAACATACCAGTTGTTTGAGGGCATTTGAATTTATAAATTCTATGAACCACTGGGCATAGGAATTATAACTTTGGTAGTTCGCCCAGTCTATACCAGGGTAGTTGAAATCACCCAAAATTATGGTGTTGGGTAGGACCTTTATATTTTCCAATGCCTCAAGGAATGCTGAGTGAGCATCTTGGGACATGGTGGGCGATCTATAACAGGCTACGACTTGAAATGTGGTTTTGCCTGCTGATAGTTGCACATGGATGATCTCTGGGGCATCATGCTGTGCCACTAACCTGGAGATGTGGGTATCCTTGATGAATATGGATACGCTTCTGCCCTTTGTACTATGGTCTGGTAACTGAGGCCGGAAGGTATGATATGAATTGTAACCTGGTAGTGCTGGGGTGCTCTCTGGAGCCTTGAACCAAGTTTCTGTCACTGCACAAACATCGATTTTCTCCATACTGAGGAGTGCCTCGAATGCATGCATTTTGAGGTTGAGACTTCTGGCGTTGAGTAGCATTACCCTTAGTTTTTTGTTACCTGTGCTGGTTAAGGTGGTTGGTTTGTCCTTTGAGCCTTGCCTAAAAAAGGCACTATGGGGACGGCAAGAGCCTTGGCCAGTATTTGAAAGCCTAGGGGTGACAGGTGCAAACCGTCTCTGGTGAAACAGCGAGGCTTGTCTATCATGTCATCCCAGGCAGACACTGGATCCCCTTAGAATGACACCAGAAGCTTTGCCAATTGTTGAAATTGATCATTTTGTCTTTGTATTGTGGTATCATTCTAGGTGAAGGTAGTATGCTACTCAAGGTCAGGGTCATACCAGCTTGGGCTACATGATCAGAGAGCTCCTCAATGTCTCTTTTCATGTAGTCCAGGGAGGTACGTCTTAGATCATTCACACCTACATGTACAATGACAGCATCATACTTGTACTTGTTCTGGAGTGACCTAAGTGCCTGTGTTATGTGGCGGATCCTAGCACCCGACAGGCAGCTGACAGTAACCTTCTCCTTGTTCAGCCTGGTGAGTGGAACATCTGTGTGCCTTACTATAGAGTCTCCTATTACCAGCTTGTTGGGTATGGTATTTTGCCTTAGGGGCTGTCATGAGGCACACTGCTGAGGTGAATTATGTGTTTTCTGGCTTGTGTTTGGAGGTGCAGGTTGCTTGCTTGTCTGCTTTGGAGGACACTGTTTCTTTTTCAGATTTGTACCTAGTGCCTCTGAATATGTTTTTATGTATTTATGTGTATGTTTTGCCAGTGCTTGTTTTGTAGATCCATGTGTGACTGGTGGTGTGATGCTAGTGTGTCTCTTCTCCTCTTGACTGTCTGTTACAGTCGTGGGTTGAGAGCGCTTAGCCTCCAGTCTGGCTCTGTATTTGCATCTCTCACAAGTGTTTGTGTCTAGAGGTAAAAGGAGAGGGTTGTCTGTATACATGAGGCAGTTGTGACATTGCCTCAGGATGCCCAATTCCACCAGCTGAACTGGAGAGTACACCTGAAGCTACCCTCTGGACATGCTTGGAAAAGTAAATTTCACCTGTCTTGCAGACAATCTTATGCTGTATTATAATAGTGCTGTCTAGGAGATTTGGACAAGTGCTGATTTGGGTTATGCAAGTGCTGCAATAAGAGCAGTTGATCTGAAGCACTTGAGTTGAGGCTTGCCTAGTTCTAAGGGAAAATTTGCAGCGCAGACTTTGTGGAGCCAGGAATAGTATAACCCAGCTAATGATGCTGCTCTGTGCGCAAGACCACGCAAAAAGAGAGTTGCGGTGTTTTAAGAGAGAGATAAAGAAGTTTGGAATTGACCCAAAATGGCCAATAAAACTACAGTTTCTAGGCAGTAACCACTCCTATAGGGACAGGCACGCTGCTCAGTGTTAACCACTGCCACTGGTGAACACAGAGACTTCCCTTTAGCCCAAGTAAGCACTGGCCTCCAAGAAACTTACAAACAGGCAATGAGTTTTGAAGTATTTCTTGAGTTTGTTTTTGAATTGACCTAGTGAGGCTTCTAGGGTCATCAGCTGGGAGTCTGTTCCATATTTTTCCAACAAAGTTGGCAAACAGAGAGTCCCCAGCAGAGTAGTTGGATTTGTATGTTTGAACTAGGAGTCTAGTGGATGATTGCAGTGGCCGGGTGCTGGTGTAGGGGCTGATAATATTTTTTAGTGCAGGTGTATTTTCTGGTTGGTAAAGGACTTTATGTGATTCAAAAAAGAAAGAGCCAGCAAAACAGTGACAATAAGGTTTATTTTAATGACATAAGGAGAACAAACAGACCGGTTTCGGCTAAAAAGTTATTAAGCCTTCATCAGTGTATGTACCATACTTGCAGGGTATTTCCACTAAAGGACTTTATGTGCCACTATTAGCTGGTTGAATTGCAGTAGGCTTGGCAGTTCAAGCCATTCTAGGTGATTTAGGTTGTGACAGTGGTGTGTCCGGTAGGCTGTACCAGTAGCAAATCTGTCAATGTGGTTATAGCAGGATGATAATTTATTAAGATCTGTTTTGTTTAAGTTGGAGAATAGAAGTGAGTTGTAGGAAGAGTTGATAGCAGATGGGAATGAGCAATTGCAGTTCTAGCAAGTGGGGTAAGGAAAGGTTTAATTCTGTAAAGAGAGCCAAGTTTTTTTATTAATGGTTTTGATAGTTTGATTGATATGAGCATCAAACTTCAAGTTGTTATAAACTATGACACCCAATAGTTTAGTTTGGGCTTCTGGGGAGATGATAGTGCCATTGTTAGCAGTTATGCTGAAGAATGGCAGGGGGTCCTGCATGTGGGGGAGAAGAGGAGCAACTTAGTTTTGTTGGGGTTTAGGATTAGATGTTGATTGGAGAGCCGTTTTTCCACTATATTGAAGGTATTTTGGGTTAATGTGAATAAAGTAGCTGGTGAGGTGCCAGAACAAATCAAGGTGGAGTCGTCCTCATACTGAATGCAGGTAGCATCTGGGATGACTGAATGAAGCTCATTGATAAAGATGGAGAAAAGAAGGGGTCCTAGTATCGAGCCCTGGAGGACTCCTAATGTGATGGATAGGCGAGATGATAGCTTGTCCTGCCATAGGACTGCCTGTTGCCTACCCTGCAGTTGGATTGAAACCATTGGAGTGCATGGTTGTTTAAGGAGAAGGCCTTCAAGGTATTTATAAGCATTTTGTGGTCAACCATGTCAAAAGCCTTGGACAGATCTAGAAAGAGTGCTGAGGATAGTTTGTTATTATTGCAGTTGTGGTTAATGACATTAGAGAAAGAGAGGAGGGCAGAAGTAATACTGTGGTGTGGCTTAAAGCATTGCTGAAAGCTGGACAACAGCTTGTTCTGTGTGAGGTAGTACATGAGCTGTATTGGCTGGCCAGAGTTGGCTGGCTAGAGACTGGATAGTCTCTGTGAAGAAGCTGTTGAAGTTATTAGCAATGTCTACTGGGGATTTTAGCTACAGGTGACAGAATAGCTATGGGTCTAAAGTTTGACAGTTCAGTGGAACTGCCTTCTTTATGTAGAAGTATGACATGGGAGATTTTCCATATAGTGGGTACAGTAGCTTCAGCTATAGCTCTGTTGATCAAGATTGAGATGGGGTATGCTATGGTGTCAGCAGCCTTTTGCAGATAGTCTGCTGGGAGGAGGTCTGCAGCCAGGGTGGTGGGTCTTAGTTTCTTAAGTAGAGCATGAATAAGTTGAGTAGGAACAGGTTGGAAGGTAAAGTATGTTTGGGTACTGGGTGTGGCTACATTAGAATTAGAGCCACTGGGAGAGAGTTGGCTGGCTAGAGACTGGATAGTCTCTGTGAAGAAGCTGTTGAAGTTATTAGCAATGTCTACTGGGGATTTTTGTTGGGAAGCTGAGGGGGGTGGAGTCACGGTTTGGCCTGTGTGGAGTAGTTTGTTTATTCCTGCCCAGAACTTTTGAGGTTTGTTTTGGTGTTTTTGCAGTAGATGGTAGTAGTGGTTCTTTTTGTCTAAGGTTATGGATTTTTTGGTGTCATTCCTTAGCTGTCTGAATCTTAGTTGATCAAGTATGGCTTTTGTTTTTCGGTAGGTAGCCCATGCTTTGTTTCTGAATGAAATTTTGGTTTTGGTATCTTTAGAAAGCCATGGTGCAATATTAACTTTGGTTCTAATAGAGCGGCTGAGAGCATGGGAGTTAAGAATAGCAAGGAATTTGGTGTTAAAGTATGCTACTGCTTCATCTTGGGGGAGACATTTTAGTACTGACCAGTTGCATGCCTTAAGTTCATTTTGAAACTTGATGAGAATAAAATTCTTGTTGTTTCTTAATGTTCTATAGGTGGGTTGGTAGGAGCAGTCTACTTTGAGCTTGATTACATAGGTAAGACAGTGGTCACTTAGGTCATCAGGCAAAGTGCCTGATTTATAGGATTGAAGATGGGAATTGACGAGTATTCAGTCTAGGGTACTTTCCTTGTTATTGGGTTTTCCTGTCCTGGTGGGGGGGGGGGGGTACTGATTTGAGTAAATTCATAGGGTTTTATGTGGGTTGTGGGGATTTCACAAGAGCAAGTGTTCTAGTCAATGTTGAAATCCCCAAGAACAATTGTTTCTTGGGGGTAGTTATTGGATAACCAATATAAGAAGTCTTCTAAGGTTTCTGGGTTCCTCCCGGTGGGGGAATGTAGACACAGACAATGTTTACATTTTTGTTTTTGTTAATTTGGAGTTGTGAGATAAGAATTTCAGCATTATTGAACTGGGGTGGTTGTTGGGTGTCTCTGTTGACAGATAGGGTAGACTTGTAAAGTATGGCTACCCCCACCACCCTTTCTGGTGGTACAGTCTAGTCGAAACATACTATACCCTGGTGGCAGAATCTCATGGTCCTTGGTGGCAGGCTTTAGCCACATTTCTGTTAGGCATAATATATCTGGGGAATGAACAGCTAAGAGGGCATGCAGGTGCTGAGTTTTGTTATTTATGCTCCTAAAGTTTATATATTTATGCTCCTAATGTTTATATAACACACACATACATATATCCAAACATCTAAACACACACACATAACTATAGTAGTGCTTATTACAGTATTTACATTAAAATATAAATAGTAATAATCTTTGTAAAGTCGAAGCTATACTCTCTAGTCAAATTTCCATTAACTATCTTCACTCTTTCATATTAGCCTTAAGTGCATTTATATAACTCTTTTTAAAGGAATTTAACTAAATAATATTCTATTTTTTAATTAGTTCTTGGATAAGAACACACAACCATAATGCATCATCTGCGCTTACATGATAGTATTGCTACAGAAAAGCTACATAGTTTGGAGACTGTTTCTTAAGTCAGAAAACATTTTCAGTCTCGTGAAATGTAAGATAAATTGTTTGTGTCTGTTGCCTTCAAGGACTCCTACAGATAAAGCTGTATCTATGGAATGGAATATTCCAGAACGTTTCATTCTGTTTTTGAATGGACAGTTACAGGTATAAAGGTGGGAGAGAAATCACCACAGGTCAAGAGAAAACATTGCTTTACAATGTCTGTATCCAGACTGCAAGGGAAGGCAAATTATGTTAAGATGTGCAACAATGGTGAAGGGAGGGAGATACTTAGATATATTAGAAATGCCTATAAGCAGGACATCTATAGATGAGAATGTTGCAGCTTTTTTTTCAGCAAAGATGTATATAACACTCATCATCTTTATCTGCTTACACTTTTTGGTTATGGAGAGGGTAATACCATTGTTGTGTACCTGCAAAGGTTCAGCACAAATAATGCTTTTCATACCAAACAACAGAACATTCTACCTCTTTAACTCTCTTTAGTAGTTGATGGAACAGCTGTTTTTTTTTTTGTGTGTTTGTTAAAATACCAGAACAAGATTCTTGGTCATGGCACCGTCTTTTAGAAAAACTCAAAGCATGTTTTCTTGTCAAAAAAATAGCAGTTTTTACTGTGGTTTTATTCCTTGTTTCTGGTAGTAGCAAATATTTATAGAATAAGTGCATGTGCTTTTGCTGTGCATGAATTGGCAACTCAGTAGCACAAATCTGATTCATAGGGCACATTATGCATGCTATGCATATCGCATTGCACTGCCACAACAAGTCTATTGCTTCCTAAACTGGGTTTAACAGACAGCAAAGCTCAAATGTCACCTATCTTCAAACAGCACTCACCACTGTAGCTTGACTTGATGACATGGAACAATTATCTGCTGTTCGAGGAAACTCGCAAACGCAGTGTATGTGCTTGGGTGTGTGTGTGTGTGTGTGTGTGTGTGTGTGTGTGTGTGTGTGTATTTAAGTAACTCCTGTTATGGAACTCCTGCAGTGCGAGCAGCAAAGAGTGAGCAGCTGGCCCATTTGAATTGCTAGCCAAGTACTCAGTTAGACTGCTACACGACATGTGTGTGCATGGGAGTTGGAGCGGTTGATGAAGTCAGGCCAGCTCATGCAAGTATGACATGCAATGTGCCAAGACCACACATGTCTCCAGAGCTCCATCATCCTCCCATCCTGTGGGGAAGCAATGAGTCATGCAGAGTGTAAAACTCTCACTAGGTCAACTGGATGACTTAATGAACTCAATAGATGCTATTAGTTGTGTGTGTTTCTAATAAGTTTCCTATGCATGCTTTACAAATTAGTAATGAACTTACTAGGTGCTCTTAGTTGTGTATTTCTAATAAGTATCCCATGTATAGACTATAAATTACTAATGAATATAGCTCTCAATGAATTATGGACAAATCCAGAAATAATCAGGGAAACTTTTAAAAATAACGAGAGAAAAAAACACCAACAAGGACTACAATTCACCAATGCAATACTCCATGCCACGGATAAATCCAAAAGCAGTTTATTCACAAGACAAAACAAGTTAAGCGCTTTCTTCCCCTAAGAGGGACTTCATTCATCAGAACAACTTGTAAAACAACCCCAGTCCTTTTATAGAAATCACACACATCATTAAAAGAATCACCTAAACCATAACTGAATAATTAAACACAAATAAAAAGGATATAAAATCCTATTAAAAAACTATCTAAAGGTATATAGGAATATGCAAATTCCATAAACTGATAACAAATAAAAAATAAAAAACAAACATTTTTATAGCCACTATCCCAGAATATGTTTTAATTTCAACAAACATGATATATTAATATTTTCATTAACTCCCAGGACCTGTGTGGCATTTAACCTTAATTGCCACCTAAGCTCACAAATATCTAAATGTACATCAAGCACCCTACCCTGGCCATCATAATCATGCACATGTCTACAAAGGGCATTAGTCATTTTATCATTTCTGATATCTAAAAGGTGCTCACTAATTCTTTAAAACACCTACAAGTTTTCCCCAGATAAAATGTGGGGCATTTTTTGCACTTAGCTAAATAAACTACATTGTTACTATTACAATTAAAATGCCCTGTTAAGTGAATTTTTCTACCATTCAAACTAAATTGGTCCTTGGTTTCTAAAATGTTCCCACAACAGGACCCCATACCACATTTAAAATTTCCACTGACTCTAGAGTGAACTGATTCATCGGGTCTATATTATCACAGTGAAGATTTCAATAGTCATCAAATGTTCGAATATTGAAAACTTCACAAGTCTGAACGGAAACCCCCTTTAAATCAATGTAGTGCGATCTCAGAGTTGGTATATTTAAGTAGCGGGGGTGTGGGGGGAGCATACAACCCTTAATGACATGTTTCCTGTTTTTTTTTTTTTTTTTTTTTTTAGGATTCGAAATTTTCAAACTTCGAACATATGGTGTTGACAATATGGCATTCAGAGTTTGGAAGTTTCGATCCAATAATATAGACCTGATTAATCTTGGTAACCCCTGGATTCCAAAATATTCTTGAAGGACCTGTCTTTCCTATAAACTATAACAGGGGCTGTACCCACATTGTGGGCTACCTGATGATCAAATAACAGAATTTCCCAGTTCCGTCTAACAGACTCAACAACAGCCTCTGCATCCAAATTAAAAGTAGTAATGAAACTAAGTTTCATATTGGACTTATCAGGCCTGCTGATACAATGCACCTCAAACTCCAAATGTGTTACCTCTCTCCCACCTAAAATGGGTTTATAAATCCCATGAGTTCGCTGGATAATAAAGTCCACTTCAGCCTTAAATTTATCATCCTCACTTACCATTCAGGCAGCCCTCACTAATTGCCCTTTTATAATGGACCTTTTTTGATGATAGGGGATACCAACTATCATAATTTAAGTAAGAATTAGAAAAGGTGGGTTTACGAAAAATCTCTGATGTCAATCTTTTATTTGCCATATCATCTCTCAAACAAATATCCAGATAAGTGATATACTCCCTATTAAAGGTGAAGGTAAATTTTAGAAATTCAACTGTCTCGTTTATATAGTGCAAAAATCTCATTCGGAGTTCCTCTGCACCTTCCCACACCAGGAAAATGTCATCCAAAACTCGAGTGCAATGGGATATCCAAGGTTGAAAAACACTCTTGAACACATATTCCTGCTCCCAAAAGGACATTACATAGCTGGATAAAATGAGGGCACATGCTGCCCTCATAGCCACACCAGTGCCTGTTTGAAATATTGCTCTTCAAAGAACACATAGTTGTTCTTAAGCAAAAGCTTATTCACAAGACAAAACAAGATGAGTTAAGAGCTTTCTTCCCCTAAGAGGGACTTCATCAGAACAACTTGTAAAACAACCACAGTCCTTTTATAGAAATCACACACCTTATTAAATGCAAACGTTTGTTATCTCTCTCTCACCTAAAATGGGTTTATAAATCCCATCAGTTCGCTTTCTTGTTACCTCATTGGCAACCTTACTTAACAATTGTGGGGGATATCCCCTTTTCAAAAACATCTGGATAATAAAGTCCACTTCAGCCTTAAATTTATCATCCTCACTTACCATTCGGGCAGCCCTCACTAATTGCCCTTTTATGATGGTCCTTTTTTGATGATAGGGGATGCCAACTATCGTCTAATAGACTCAACGAGAGCTTCTGTTTGACTCTGATTGACATCAGAGATTTTTCGTAAACCCACCTTTTCTAATTCTTACTTAAATTATGATGGTTGGCATCCCTATCATCAAAAAGAGTCCATCATAAAAGGGCAATTAGTGAGGGCTGCCCGAATGGTAAGTGAGGATGATAAATTTAAGGCTGAAGTGGAGTTTATTATCCAGATGTTTTTGAAAAGGGGATCTCCCCCACAACTGTTAAGTAAGGTTGCCAATCAGGTAACAAGAAAGCAAACTGATGGGATTTATAAACCCATTTTAGGTGGGAGAGAGGTAACAAATTTGAAGTTTGAGGTGCAACGTATCAGCAGGCCTGATAAGTCCAATATGAAACTTAGTTTCATTACTACTTTTAATTTGGATGCAGAAGCTGTTGTTGAGTCTATTAGACGCAACCGGGAAATTCTGTTATTTGATCATCAGGTAGCCCTGAAAGTGGGTAGAGCCCCTATTATAGTTTATAGGAAAGACAGGTTCTTCAAAAATATTTTGTAATCCAGGGGGTACCAAGATGAATCAGTTCACTCTAGAGTCAGTGGAAATTTTAAATGTGGTATGGGGTCCTGTTGTAGGAACATTTTAGAAACCAAGGACCAATTTAGTTTGAATTGTTAAAATGACTAATGCCCTATGTAGACATGTACATGATTATAATGATCATGAGTTTAAATTTTTGATTTTACAGGAATTAGTCAAGGATGTGCAGGGTAGGGTGCTTGATGTACATTTAGATATTTGTGAGCTTAGGTGGCAATTAAGGTTAAATGCCACACAGGTCTCCGGAATTAATGAAAATATTAATATATTATGTTTGTTGAAATTAAAACATATTCTGGGATAGTGGCTATAAAAATGTTTAATTGTTTTTTCATTTTTTATTTGTTCAGTTTATAGAATTTTTATATTCCTATATACCTTTAGATAACATTTTTTAATAGGATTTTATATCCTTTTATTTGTGTTTAATTATTCAGTTATGGTTTAATTGATTATTTTAATGAGGTGTATGATTTCTATAGAAGGACTGGGGTTGTTTTACAAGTTGTTCTGATAAAGTCCCTCTTAGGGGAAGAAAGTACTTAACTTGTCTTATTTCGTCTTGTGAAAAAACTGCTTTTGGATTTATCCATGGCGTGGAGTATTGCATTGATGGATCGTAAACTTTTAAAAATATTAGGACTATTAACTTTAAACATTGAATAAAATAAGAGAATGTATATTAATATGCATTTTCTGAGGCAAAAGAATGATATAACTAATTATTGTTATTATTTATTAAGTGCAATTCACCTTTTCTCCAAAATTCATAAGTTATAAGAGGGATTAAGGGGGACAGAACTAAAATTTTGAGTCAAAATCAGGGACACTTGAGAGGTATGCTAATGAACTCAATAGATGCTGCTATTTGTGTGATTCCAGTAAGTCTCCCCTCACCTAATACAGTGCTAAATGCATACATTGCTATATGGGGTGGCATTACAGAGTTGTAAAGTGATTCAAAGAATGTGTATGTTTGTGTGTGTATAGGGGGTCAGTATTCCAGCCTTATCATGACTACCACAAGAAGACTGCTACAGTGTGCATTTTCTATCCAGGTGCATGGACTTTTCAGAACAGTTGCTAGATTCAGAGTAAATAGTCCTGCTCACTTTTTGAAGAAGAAACAGAAATATGCTTCCCCCTAAAAAGTGTGTGTGGGTGTGTTTTTCAAGTGTACTACAGTAAAAATACTTTCCCATGTAGTTAACATTGTGGTATTTAGCTATGCCTATTTGCTTGTTATAAGAGCCGCAGAGGATTGTCTTTTTTTAAATGTTCGTGTTCTACAAGTTTGCATAAGTAAATATTGCATGAGAAATGCAACAATAAGATCTCACACAACTGATACATAAATTTCAGCTCCCTCTGACTGGCATGAGCATCTTCTTAGACATCAGTTCAAATGACCACAGCGAAGCTTTGAATGGGTGTAGTCATGCAGCAAGAGCTGAAAAAAGAAGAATGCTGTGAGTAGGCAATAGCCAAAGGTAGCAAGCAGCAGTAAATGTTTTATAAATAACCCTATGCCTTGTACATGAATTACTATGACAGCTACCATTCTAGGCTATCCTTCCATAATAAAAGGTGTCAGTTATAGTAATGACTAACTAGGGAAAAGGTTTCAGTTACAGTAATATGACAGAGATGAGTTGGACGTGGTCATAGGCGTATGTATAACACACACACATGTTAAAATCTGCATTGTTAGCTCTTTCCATGTGTAACTGCATGCAGACTTTTTTTTCTTTTTCTTTTTTTGGAAGCCTATAGACTTATACAACTTATTATTTCATTCTTTGTTGCTCCTTGTTCTCCTTTGGAATATATTTACCCACATAATATATGGAATTCATATCTTTAAGTTTGCCCCCATGTAGCAATTCTAGATAACCCCAACAGAAACACCTGTGTTTCTGTGAGGCTTCAGACATTTTATTTTCTGGGTGAGTGGGGGCTTTGGCAAAAAAATATATATTTTAATGTATGACAAAATCTATTATTTCCTGTATTTCCAAGAGCTGGGTAAAATGCACTGTTTTGGGTGATTACTTAGTCAAAGGTATATCCATGCATACTCTTTGAATTCAGCTGAGCACATTTTTCATAGTATCTGGAAAAGACACTGTGCCTTTCTGCAGCCAGTATATTTCCCAACTGCCTGAAGTGCGCATATAACTCTGTATATAACTTACTTAAAGTAGGGCTTCCTCCTTTTCAGATGCTGACAGTAGGGCATTTTTTAGGGGAAATGTGCAATTTTGTAGGACAAACCATCCCCAGAACCAGTGTAAATGAATGGACTTCATTTTGTGACAAAATGAAACCTCAGTTTAACTTGCAAGGGAAGTCTGTTCCAGAGGTGGGGTAGGAGTTGAGGTAATACATTTGTCTCTCTCTAGAATTTTATTTATGGGCTGGTGGAGGTTTATGCCTCTAGTTCTGGTACTAGTGGAGTTATATGACTTGTAAAGGAGATCACGAAGCAGAATGCAAGGCATAGATCACCCTGCAAGAGCCTACAAGAAACCTAGCAAAAGGACTGGGCTTCAAGCCTTATTTGGTAGCTCAAGAACTTTAGGGTGTCTGTGTATACCCTGCGAGGAAACCCCATCCTCCCTGAGACCGAAATGTGTCTCAGAGGGTTTTGCTGACGTTGGTGTTTGTGATGGGGATGGGCTCACTGTGGTCAGTAGTTCTTAAACTTTTCTCACAAATCTCAAAGATGTGCACAGAAGTCACTATAGCTTGGTTGGGGCAGTGTCCTGTGTAGGTGCAATATGTTGCAATACATTACTCTGATTATCATTTCTTTACTTTCCTCATAATCAAACATCAGATACATGGCTATTGTTGAGGGCAGTGGTATGCTGTTTATGTATGTCTGAGAGCAACAGTTTGAAATCTGTTACTGTGTTTTATTTGTTCTTTAGTTTTGTCCCAGTATGACATCACAGTGGCACATTGAAGGTAGCTACCATCGAAGGTAAAGATGAGGGGGCACACTGACAGCATGACAGCAACCACTTGAAATTTAAGACTGTGGCCATTGGTGCCTTGACTTTCATCCTAATCTAACATCAGAGGGATACGGAGAAAGTGACTTTTTTGGTGGTGGGTAAGGAGGCAGGTACTACACTCAGATATGATTTATGTATCTTCACAAGCATTTGTCTCCTCATTTTGTAAACTGCTTGTTTTGTCAGGTACCACTTACCTCAGCATTGAAAGTAAAGAATAAGATTGTATGTATTTCCTTACATGTTTTATTTATTTATTTTTTAAGACAATCATTTGCTGAAAATGTTGGAAAAAGCTCTAAAATGTACATTAGAGCATTTAAAATCCTGTGGCTTCTGGAGGCATGAAGGCCCCCAACCCCCTGTCTTAATTCACTTATTTATTCCACAGTTATTATACTGTACTGTTTGCCATTTAGAACATGTTGAAAGGATGCAGGAAAAAGCTGAAGAATAAAACAAAAATATGAGAATAGGCAGGAAAATGTAATTTGTAAGATGTAGGGACCCTTTGCCTAGGGCACTATTTTGTCTAAGGTAATCTCTGTTTATCACTGCCCCCCCCCCCCACACACACACACACACACACACACACTTCTTATTGGTCTCAACTTCACCCTACTGCATTCCCATTCTGCAAATTTCTAGATCTGCCACAAGAAAATGTATGTTGGTGCAAAATGTGTTAATCTATTACCTTTTTAAGAGAATCTGAGTAATATTTAAAAAGTGATCATAATTTTGAACTTTTATTCTCCCACTATTTTTAACTTTGCCTAGAATTCTTGAGAAAATAAGTCGAGAATTTTAGTATCTGGTGTCCTGCCAGTACTTATAAAACTCTTTGAAACAGAAACCCATCCCTGAAGCTTAGTAGCACCTGATGTTCTTAAAATCTCAGGTAAGAACTGAGATCAGTCACTTTGGGCTTTTGATCTTTAGCACTTATTTTGCTCATGTGCTCATAGATTACTGGCTTTATCCTAACAGGGTCACATCACAACCCCTTTCAGAATATAGGGCATTATCTGAGAATGAATTTTTCTCCTTGTTTTTCGCCAAGCAGCAGCAGCTTTTGTAGGATCTACACACAGTCAAAGATGATGAGGGTCTCCTGAAGCTGTAACTATCATGGCTGCCTAACAATAGTCATGATGTTCATTTTAATGGACAAAATGCCCACCAGCAGCATTTAACTAAGTAAGACGCAATATGTCAGTGCTAAAATATTTAATGAAATTATTAAACTTGCTACTTGACTAAACATTGCAACCAGAGATATCCTTGACTTTTAAAGCAGAAGAACTGGTGCAAATCCTTGGGATTCTTTATCTTTTGAATTATTATTATCCACCTGATTTCTTAAGCGCACAGGAATTCTGTACTGGCTTCAATTGGTATGACAAACATGTAACAAAATAGCAAAATAAGATAACTTACAGTGGTTGGGGGCCCCCACGACCAGGGGCCCCACAGTGATCCCAGGGTTTGCTGGTGCCAAAAAACTGCTATGATAGCGAGCCTATTCTGTGTCCTTCCTGCTTTTTTCATGAAAGGAGTGCTGTTTCCATCTGTCTGTCTCTTTACCTCTGTTTTCAAATGCAGAGTGGTTGTTCATGCACTGTGTAAATCCAAAATCTGGCCCAGTTCACCAACAGACTGTACTTCTACCAAGGCTTTCTACCCCCCCCCCCCCAGTACACACATTCTGTAAAAAAGGGGTATTCAGGTTAAGTCTATGTTATAGTAAGGCAATGTGAGATGCAAGCAATATAATAAGGGTTTTCAGCAACTACATAATAAAACTTTTATAATGCAAATTGTATATCAGTATTTGATACCCACAGCAATTTACATAGGCATTTAAGATGAGAAAAGGATGAAGAGCATTTAATTCATATACTGTATTTCTGTTCAAAGTAATTGTCATGTCCTACTTAAAGGATTTTAATTACTAAGTAAAGGTGGTAACAGCCATTTCTGTAATGTTGTCCATCGATTCTCATGGTTAGCCTAATTGAGTATGTTAATGAGCAGGATAACATAAAACTCTTGGAATGTTGATAATCAATGAAACAGTAACATTTCATTTTACTCATATCCTTAAAACAATTTATGTGTAGCAACTTTAAGTTAACACATATCAATTCTTCCTACCCAAGGTTTAAGGGCTATATCTGATCCCTTGCATAATATTCCCCTTGGAGACCCATGTATGACTCAATATTTTAACCTGTGTTTAAGTCAGACGCTGACGTTTTTCAGCATGTATGTTGTTACTTCATCACACTCTCCGAACCTCACACCATGTCTACTAAACTAATACCAGTAATTTCACTAAATACACAGAAACAAATACATCACCCCTACAGAATTCACACTGGACCATACTACTAAGCATGCAGAAGTAGTACATGGCTTTTGGAACTGCCCCCTCTCTGACTGAATAGAGAGGGGCTGTACTTCTGCCAATGTCACTCAGCACATAACAAATAGGAAAACAGTGCAAAAATGGTGCCATTTCATAGTGCTTTTGAATACTGTCTGGCATTTAATGCAGGTGATTAAGGCTCTGATCTGTTAAAGACTTGCTTACGGTACAGACTGAGTTTGATTCCATGTACCTCTGTTTGCTGCTGTGTGAATCTGAGCAGCTCACTTAAGCAGGCAGTGCTGTTGGTGTGCTCCTGAAAAGGGAAGCATATGTCCAATGTGCTTACCCATTCTACAAATGAATAAAACAAATAAATAAGTAAACAGTACATGTTGTGTAGCAACGTAGCTTGTCTATTGCTTTGTTTACTTCAGGTGGATGCAGTATATCTAGTGCTATTTACTGGAAGAAACTGAGTGTTGTTTCCCTAGTGTCTTGGTCACATTTACATTATTCACCCACCTTGCCCAGCCTACAAACCACAGGTAGCCCAGAGGAACACTGTTCCACTAACTTATACTCTACCTAGGCAGACCTGTACATAGTGTAAATAGCTAGTAAACTTTTCACTACTATTAAGTCAATTGCATGTATTCTGTACTTGAACTCGTACAAATGCACTGGAATTATTTTGAAACTATTGTTCAACTTTTTTAACTATTGTTAACCTTTTTTAACTATTGTTAAACGTTTTAGACCATTGTTAAACTTTTTTTTAAACTACTGTTAAACTTTGTTAAGTGCTTTTTGTTAAATTACTTCTGGAGCTTTTTTCCCCAGGACTCTGCTGAAAACTAACAGCTGTTGTCCAGTCAGACTGTCCTGGTAAACAAATGTTAAATAAATAATAAATAAATTCAGCATATCGCCATCATGAGCCACACTCAGTAAAGGTACTGAACAGAACTTAATGGGATTTACCTGATTAACAGGCTGCAAATAATTTAGATACGCAACCTTAGCCTCTGCAGTCAGCAGTCAGTGAGAGCTTGATGTAATGTGACATTACTTGTCCTAACATTAGACTAGGTTTTAATACACTGCTTTTTTTCTACTGAAAGTCAACAAACTAAAATTGTCTGCACAGCAGGGAACCCCCCCCCCCCACTTATGTTCCAGATCAACGAGCACACAGCTGTAACAACAGGGTAAGTTATGTAATGAAAATGAGTTAAAACACCATTATATCACTCATTCTATATATTATTTATTTATTTTATTCTGAATGTGTTTTCCAGGATAAAACACTGAACACATTGGATCCATTTCAGTCTCAGTCCAGGGAAAACACAAGAGATGCATGACATTATATACAGAGAGAATGGCAAAATACAAACTATGCATATATTATATACAAAGTGATTATCATAGTTGGCTTGAGGGTATAAAGGGACTAGATAAATTACTTATATACAGAGTGAGTAAAAAGGTCACACAGAAAAAACAATTGGTTAAAAACACAAAAAGAAAAATCTAGCAAAGCTTGACTTAACACTGCCTTCTTATGACATTCAGAAATACCATTTAGCTGAAACACCTGATATCCTTAAAGGGTAATTTGCATATATCCCATGTTGCCTCTGATACAAGAGGTTTAGGGTATCACACAGTGTTAAGGCTAGCTTTGCTAGATTTTTCTTTTTGTGTTTTTAACCAATTGGCTTTTCTGTGTGACCTTTTTACTCATTGTTATAGTTTGTTAGTTGGGATATTTTGTAGACACCCTAATGTTTATGGATATCAGCTGGGTATGAAATCCTGTGTTTCAAAAAGTCAAACATTTGTCTTATGCTGTACTGATGATGTTAAACGAAGGCAGAAACATGCATGCTCACAGTTAGAGGGGTTTGGCTTTATTGGCCTGAAATTGTCCATAACTAGACTTAAAAGTAAATGAAAAAGTCATGGATATTTAGAAGTGACATTTAGCTGAAACACCTGATATCCTTAAAGGGTAATTTGCATATATCCCATGTTGCCTATGATACAAGAGGTTTAAGGTATCACACAGTGTTAAGTCTAGCTTTGCTAGATTTTTCTTTTTGTGTTTATAACCAATTGTTTTTTCTGTGTGACCTATTTACTCACTGTTTTAGTCTGTTAGTTGAGATATTTTGTAGATACCCTAATGTTTACGGATATCAGTTGGGTACGAAACCCTGTGTTTCCAAAAGTAAAACATTCATCTTATGCTGTGATGATGATGCCATAAGAAGGCAGAAACATGCACGTCCACAGCTAGAGGGATTTGGCTTTATTGGCCTGAAATTGTCCATAACTACACTTAAAAGTAAACGAAAAAGTCATGGACCTTCAGAAATGCTATTTAGCTAAAACACTTGATATCCTTAAAGGGTAATTTGCATATATTCCATGTTGCCTGTGATACAAGAGGTTTAAGGTATCACACAGTGTTAAGTCTAGCTTTGCTAGATTTTTCTTTTTGTGTTATATACAGAGTGACTGAAAAAACATAGTATATACATATTGCCATATGTATGTATGTATGTAAGCACATGCAC
This sequence comes from Protopterus annectens, assembly GCF_019279795.1. Lineage (NCBI taxonomy): Eukaryota > Metazoa > Chordata > Ceratodontiformes > Protopteridae > Protopterus > Protopterus annectens. Next base: position 367,679,981 of record NC_056726.1, on the reverse strand, counting down.
ATAATGCAGCATGCTATGATTCCAATGAGCTAAATTCAGTCAGACATCATTAGGTTAAATACTTGTCACTGCTTCCAAGAAATGCATAATGTACAGCAGAGGAACACTAAATGTACATTCCAGCAGTTATATGAAACAGATCTATCTTAAGTTGACTACTGCAGCCTGTATCTCTGCATATTTGGCTCCACGTCAAACAGGATACACCATACTGAAAAAGATTCTGCTCTCCAGAAAGGATAATATGTGCCCTATTTATAAGCAAAATCTGCAGATGCTTGCAGCAACATTTATTTATTTTATTTATTGACATTTGTTGACCGGGAAAGTCCACTGGGTCCAACAACCCATTTTCAGTGGAGGCCTGGGGAGAAAAGCTCCATACATTCACAGAAATTTTTACATAACATCAGCTTAAGTTTGAAACTCAAAAAAGTTTTTACGTAATACAAAACTGAAGTAGATATTCAAGAAAGATATACAATACAAGAAAATAAACCCAGTATGTTAAATTTTTAGTAATTCTGTTTGTATATTCTCACAAGTAACTTACTTACTTACTTATGCCCGCCACCCTTGACAGGGTATGGGCCACCAACTACAGCTCTCCACCGAATCTTGTCCTGGGCCAACTGTTCTATTTGGTTCCATGTGTAGCCTCTAAGCTTAGCATCTGCCTCAAAGTCTCGGCTCCAGGTGTTTCATGGGCGGCCTCTTCCTCTCTTCCCCTGAGGATTCCAGCGCAACGCCTGTCTTGTAATATTGTTTGCTGGTTTGCGAAGAGTATGCCCGATCCATCTCCACCTCCTCCTCTTAACTTCTTCCCCAATCGAAAGTTGGTTGGTCCTTTCCAAAAGGGTGGCGTTGCTAATAGTGTCTGGCCATCGAATCCGTAGAATCTTCCTGAGACAGCTATTTGTAAATGTCTGAAGTTTTTTAGTGGTGGTCTTGTTTAACCCCCAGGTCTCTGCCCCATACAGCAGTACTGACTTCACGTTAGAGTTAAACAGCCTTATCTTGTTGATCAAGGGTAGTTCTCTTGTTTTCCAGACCCTATTTAACTGTATGAAGGCTGCTCTTGCTTTTCCTATCATTGCCCTGACATCAGCTTCTGATCCGCCCTGCTTGTCAATTATGCTGCCAAGGTAGGTAAAGGACTGCACTTCCTCCAGTGGCTTCCCTTGCAGAGTGATAGGGTTAGTATTTGTGGAGTTTAATTTAAGGATCTTTGTCTTCAGATTGTTAATGTTAAGACCCACCTCTAGTGCTGTAACTGCCACCAAATTTGTCTTGTTTTGCATTTGCTGCTGGCTGTGAGAGATGAGGGCGAGGTCATCAGCATAGTCCAGATCTTCCAGCTGACTCCATAGGGTCCATTGGATCCCATTTTTTTGTCCTGCAGTAGATTTCTTCATAATCCAATCGATAACTAACAGGAAGAGGAATGGTGACAGTAAGCATCCTTGCCTGACTCCAGTTTTTACTTGAAAGCTTTCAGAGAGCTGCCCTCCATGTATAACCCTGCATTATAGACCATTGTATGAGTTCTTTATCAAATTTACTATTTTCATTGGTATACCATAGTGCTTCATAAGGCTCCACAGTGTCTCTCTGTCCACGCTATCAAACGCCTTTTCAAAGTCAACAAAGTTGATATACAATGGTGAGTTCCATTCAACTGACTGTTCCACAATTATTCTGAGCGTTGCAATTTGATCAGTACACGATCTATTTTTGTGGAAGCCTGCCTGCTCTTCTCTCAGCTTTTTGTCAGTGATGTCCTTTATCCTTTCCAAAAGGATACGGTTGAAAACTTTTCCTGGAACTGATAGAAGATTGATACCTCTGTAGTTGTCGCATTTGCTAAGGTCCCCTTTCTTGGGAAGCTTAATGAGATGGCTCTCTTTCCATTCTGAAGGAACAGTTTCCTCTGCCCAGATTCTTTCAAAGAGTGGATACAACATCTCCACTGATGTATTCAGGTCTGCTTTAAGGGCCTCTGCCGAGATGTTATCCGGTCCTGCCGCTTTCCCATTTTTCATTTGGATGATGGCTTTCCTGATCTCCTCCTTGCTCGGCTTTTCACAATTGATTGATAGATCTTCATTGGCTGGCTCAATAATTGGAGGGATTAGAGGTGACGGTCTATTTAGAAGTTCTTCAAAATGTTCCACCCACCTTTTCAGTTGATGTTCTATACTATTGATGGTTTTCCCTTGCTTATCTTTAACAGGTCTCTCTGGCTTACTGTATTTTCCTGAAAGTCGCTTGGTGATATCATACAACATTTTTGTTTTACCACTGTAAGCTGCCAGTTCTGCCTCAACTGCCAACTGTTCCACATAATTGTTCTTATCTATTTTAATGCATCTTTTGACCTCTCTGTGGGCATCTGCATATTCTTCTTTAGCCTTGCTCTTTGAAGCTCTAGTTTTACTGTTATTTACTTTTGCCTTCTTCCTCTTTCTGTCTTCTATCTTTACCAGTGTTTCTGCAGTGATCCACTCTTTCTGATGATACTTTTTAGGTCCCAGTGTCTCTTGACAAGCTAAGTCTACAGCCTTTTTCACATTCTGCCATGAGCTGTTTACTCCACCCTCCTCAACCAGTTCTTGTAGCACTTCAAATTTGTTCTTCAGTGCAATGTTGAACTGTTCTTTTGTCTGAGAATCTTTCAATAGATGAACATTGTATTTGATTCTCCTAGATGACTCTTGAACCTGGGTTCTTTTAAGCTTTAGCTTCAGTCTAGCCACCAGCAAGTGATGGTCAGATGCTACATCTAGGCATCTTTTCACTCTGACATCTTGTAATGTTCTTCTAAACTTTCTACAGATGCATATGTGATCTATCTGGTTTTCTGTTGTATAGTCAGGGGAGACCCATGTATTTTTGTGTATCCGTTTGTGGGGAAAAATGCTGCCTCCAATGACCAAATTGTTGAGAGCACATAGATCAACAAACCTTTCACCATTCTCGTTGATTGTTCCCAGAGCATGTGTACCCATGATTTGCTCATATCCTATGTTACTGGATCCGACCTTGGCGTTTATATCACCCATAAGGATAGTAAGGTCTTTGTCTGGGTAGGTCTCGAGGATCTGCTGCAGTCTTTCATAAAACTGATCTTTATCTTCCTCTTCACTGTCATTAGTTGGTGCGTAGCACTGGACCACATTCATTGCAATTTTCTTCTTCTTTGTACGGAATGAAGCTGTGATGATCCTAGGGCCATGTGCTTCCCATCCAATCAGGGCTCTCTGGGCCTGTTTGGCCAACATAAGACCAACCCCTTGGGAGTGAAGTGCTTCACTGTCCTCATGTCCAGAATAAAGCAACAACTCTCCTGTAGATAATCGACAGTGACCAGCCCCTGTCCACCTTGTCTCGCTGATTCCCAACAAACTCAAGTTGTTATTTCTCATTTCTGCTGCCACTTGGGCTGCCTTGCTTAGCTCATACATGGTCCTGACATTCCATGTGCCAATGTTTATTTTCCTGGTAGAGAGAAGGGTACTCTGCTTTGTGGCGTCCCTTCGGCTTTGGCCACAAAACTTCATAAATCTTCCATTTGAAGAACTCTCCTCTTCCAAGACAAGATTGTCTGTGTTTCCTGTAGTTGGTGTTTTTGTAGCAATTTGTTTTTTACGGGATGGGGTTGCTAACCCTAAGCCCAACCCTCCTCCTTTTTCAGACGGGCTTGGGACCGTCCTTGGCGGAGTTCTCACAAGTAAGAATACTGTTTAATCAATTCTGTCTATTCAGCCATAGAAATAAAGAAAATGAGAGATTGGATATGAAGACAGATAGTGTAAATTGCAACTATATTATGTTAGTAAGTATTTGTAGTGTATAGTGGCCAAAACATTTAAGGTGGCTTAATCATATGACTACAAGAACAGACAAGGTTATTGAGAAGTGTTATTTTAGTGCAAATTTAAATGTTTTTAAAGAGTCTAGTTGGGTAATAGAGAGAGGAAACGCATTCTAAAGTTTGGCAATGGCATGGGAATAGAGACATTGTCCAGCTCTTTTGTTGGGTTTAGTTATGGTTAAAAGTTGTTTGTTAGAGGACATAAGAAGCCGAGTAGGGGTGTGTGTTTGTATTATAGTTTGAGGAGATGGGCAGAAGTTTGGATTAGTTAGTAGTTTGTGGGTGAGAGTAAGTTGGGAATAATGCAGGTAATGAGGAAACTCAAACCAGTTTATAGATTTAATGGCCAGGCAATGATGTGTGTGAGTTGGCATGTTAGAGACAAACTTAGCTATTGTATAGTAGCACGACTGCAGTTTGTTCAGGCAAGATGTGTGTAGGTTAGTGAAAATGGGGCAACCATAGAGGAGAGAGGGTGGAAGTAGACTGTAGCGTTTATGCCTATAGAGTTTGCCAAGCTTAAAATGGGTCTTTTTGATTAAACTGAGTATATGATTCTCAAAGGATAGTCTGTCATCAATTGTGATGCCAGGTAGTTTGGCTGTTTTTACAATTTCAATTTCTGCATTGTTTTGAGAGAATATTTTAAAGTCTAGAGTTAGAGGTTTGATTGTGAAGAGTAAAGGTTTTGATTCTTGGGGATTAAATAGCAGTTGAGCTTCTCACTGAGTTGAGTTGAGCTGAGTTGAGGGTCTCACTGAGACGGATACCTGGTGTCAAAATTATGGCCTCAAGCTAAATGCCAAAAAGAGCATAGTCATCCCCTTTGGAAAAAACAAAGTACCCACAAACTACCACATAGGTAGTAGTCCCCTAAATACAGAAGACATAATAAGGGATCTGGGGACCCAAGTAGATAGTAATCTCACCTTTGATAATCACATTGCCAAAGTGGTTAGAAAATCCTTCTACATGGCCCACCTAATCACAAAAGGGGTCGCATCCAGATCAAAAGAGGTCATTGTGCCCCTCTACTCATCACTCATCAGACCCATCATAGAGTACAATGCCCCATTTGGGATGTACCTTACAAGACACCTGCAACAGCTGGAAAGACCAGAGAAGTACTTCACCAAGAGGATCACTGGCCTCAAACAGAATACCTATGCAGCTCAACTGAAGAAACTCGAGCTGTACTCGGTTGCATACCGCCTACTCAGAGGTGATCTCTGCCTGACATACAAGGCCATGTCCAACCCAGAATTGATGGACATTCTCCACCTAAAGAAAAACCTTATCCCTTCGAGCCACATGCTCTAGGGATTGAAACTTCACCACAACAATAAATAGGACGTGCTGGAGGGGTAGATTCCTGTCCCAGAGACTTCCTATGCTTTGCAACAAGATCCCAATCTACATTAGGCAGAGCTCCTCTCTAACACTCTTCAAAAGAAACCTTGATGAGTGGATGGGAAACAGAAAGTTTACCTCAGGGATCACTTCAGTGGCTCTGATGGACAGAGGCAGAGGGAACTAATCTAAGGGGGGCGGCGAAAGCCAACACATTCTGGTTAGGCTTCTAAATGCCTTTGGGCAGATAGCCTAGTACCTACCTATGAACCTATGAACCTATAAGTAAATGCATTTTGTGTTAACTTTAGGAGATTTGAGATTTTGTTAGAGAATGTAATTATTGTCGAATCGGCCTCTTATTGAATGAGTGTACTTTGCAGAGATGCTTTATGGAGATTCTTAATGAAATATGTTTAAAAAGCAAGGGCCCAAGAATAGACCCTTGGGGAACGCCTGTGTTGTTGATTAGGTAATCAGATTGCTTACTTTGCCATCTAACAGATTGTTTTCTGTTATGTAGAGAGTTATGGAACCAGGTTAGAGTGTGTGGGAAGCAGTTGATGGTCTCAAGTTGTAAAAGTAGTTTTGAGTGTATCAGCAGCTTTTGATAGGTCTAGTAGGATCACTGATGTTAGTAGGCCGGCATCAAGAGCTTTGTATACAGTGTTGGTAAATGACAGTAAAGATGTTGCTGTGCTGTTTGCTGGCCGAAAACCATGTTGGGTGGGTGCGAGTAGGTTATTGTCTGTGAGATGTTTTAGCAGTTGAGAATGAATACATTTTTCTAGAATTTTAGATAGAGGTGAAAGTAGGGAGATGGGCCAGTAGTTAGATAGATCACTGGTGTTACAGCAGTTGTGAAAGGTAGTAATAATTGAGTTTTTCCATAGTTGTGGGACATATGATTCAGAGATTGATCGGTTAATGAGAATGTGACCAATGTGATGGATGTCACATTGAAGACATGTAGCATGGCTGAGTCAGTGCTCACACATACACATAATGTATTGTCATGTTGCTGCATCTAGCACTCATTCAACACAGAGTGGCAGTATGGCAGTCAGCAGATCAATGGGTACTCCACTGTGGGGGTGCAGAGCAAAGCATCAACCCTTTTCTTCATACAAATGGAGAGAAAATGGGGAAAAAAGGAAAGTAGGAAAGGGGAGAACAGTAAACAGACTGAAGCACACAAAAATAATCTTAAAGTATGAAGGATGAAGCTTTTTTGGCACTGAAAGAGCTGCTTTTTGAAATTTTGGGAAAAAAAAAGGAAAATGGGAATGGCAGTGGGGGATGGCTGTGGTTGGGATAGAGGGTGCAGGACAGGTACCAGTGGCAGACAGACAAACATAGAACTCAGACTCACACAGACATTGGTGGCACACACACCCAAAATGTGGGGAGGACAGTGGATGGACACAGACATACAATATGTGGACAAGTGGTAATGCTGAGAGTTGGACAATGAACAAAGAATTGGAAATAAAATATGAGGGAAGGAAAAAAATGGATGAGGATAGATTAGAGTCTTGTAATGGCTGGATGAGGGGCCAGCCCAGAGGACAGAAAATTCAGGCATCACTCATCTTGTTGGTCAGTTAGGAGCTGATTGCTCCCACTTTGGTGAAATGGGCATGGTCTGCCAGTTGTTTGACTCCATAAGCATGCCAGAAGGCATTCCAGATTGCAAATGCAGGCATTCAGTTGTCAACACACCTGCACAGTCACTGATCTCTGCAAATAATGCCAGAATTTGAGGGTAGAACCCTCCTGGCAAGCGAAGAGGGAGGGCACCAGTGCCCAATTTGGTCACCTTCCTCAGGGGATCTATTTATCCCTGCTGGAAGGCAGACTTGTCAGCCACCAGTGAGCCAACAACAAAGGCATCACTTGGCACAGTCATGGTCTAACCTCCTTTCGCTCCTCAACTGGTGCTGCAGAAAGATAACGCAATGGGGAAAATGACTGCACACATATGCTACAAAAACAGTCACATTTGTACAGTGGACTGGCACATTCATCATAGACCCCACTGCTGGAAGTCCTACCTTCTCTGACATCTAACCATGTTCAGTTGTCCTGAAATACTGGAAAATAAAGTATGCACTATTAAGTACAATGATTAAGCTAGTAGAAGATAATAGCACAGAAAAAATGTTACATGATGTTTCAGTCTCTCTCTCTCTCTCTCCTGAACCTCTACATCCCATTGATGAAGTAGATCATGGTAGATCTGCCTCAGATCACTATACTGATGCCACAGTTCACAAGAATGGATAAGGTCAGCAACATCACTCACCATCCTTGCAAGCTTGAGAAAGGCATTTGCCTTCTGCAGTAGGCCTTTGTACTCACCCAGCAGGTGGTCTCTAAAGTTTAAGTGCAGAAAGAACAGGTAAATTCTGTTTCCTGTTGCATTCCATGCTGGAGCCCTGTTTTATAGTCTGAAGTAGTCATAACCACTCACTTAGGTCTGTTTAAGGAGCAAATAGCTCTCAACCTGCAAGCATAAGAAATCTGGATAAAGTCAAAAATAATGGGAAACAGAGGCCCAAAATTAGAGACAGATTTTGCATAGTGCTAGAATAACAGGTTTTGCATTAGCATATATTTTATGAAGAATAGGAAGTCTCATACTCAAATGTATATCATTATTTACTGACTTCAGTCCTCAATGATTTACCGGAAAACCACAAATTTTATGAGGAGCAGTTCAAAACTATGAGGCAAAAATGTGGACATTCTGTGAAATTCTGGACGGTTGAAATGTATACAGCATGCAATTATGCAATGTAGCAGTGCACTGTGGTGTTACTGTATTCCCCTAGCACTGTACCATGACACTAAGAATTGAATTTGCACTAGTGATGTGGCCGTACAAATGTTGTATGCATCATCATACTGAGCATGTTCTTTGTGGTTAAGGTGAGGTGCACAGATAGTATCAGCATGCTTGGCTAGTGCTATGCACTTTGCCAATATTTCACAGACATTGGTGTTAGCTTAATTAGTGTATCTGTCATGCTAAATGGTCCTTGTCATCATGATATAAAGTATTAGTACAATTTTGCACGATATTGCCTATTACCATACAACTGTGAAACAGAGGAATTTCAGTAGAGATTCTGTAAACTTGGGGCTTCTCAGAGTCAAGGAAACAGTCCTACCTGGTAAGGCATCTCAGCAGGCACAATAAACCCTATGACAGATGCCAGTGGCAGCAAGGTAAACATTGTGGTGAATGTGCAACTGGAAACCCTTGATACTGACATGGCACTATACTGTCTGTCTGTCTCTCTGTGGCTGTGTGAGAGGGATGATCATGTTCAGAGCAAACCTTGTGAAGGTCATGGCAAAGGGCATTGGGTTCCAAGGCCATATGTTGAGCTATGGCTGAAAAATGTATATGGCAGGGGGAAGCTGTGCATAATACTAAATGCAGCTGATAATTAGATACGTAAAGGCGGACTTTGGCCATAGGTATGGGCATTCCACAGCACACCATACATTCCCACTGAATAACATGTTTTGCCCATAGGTGTCCATGTCCTGGCATAGCCACCCTATGAAGATGACACCTGGAATAGTTTACTAGCTAGGTGAAGGAAGTGCTACAGAGGCCATATATACAAATGGTATGTGTCTCCTGGACAAAGGGCCACATAAAAGCATTACTAGGATGAGATTTGGAAAAGACTACTACAGGAGGTCAATGATGCAGACAACCATAGTAGGTCTCTACAATAGGTACAACAAAGGTGTACTGAAATAATACTCCATGGAAAGAAAAAGGCACAGAACACTGCAACAGATAAACGCACCACATGAAGTGGACCACTAACACAATGAATCAAGTCACTGAGGCTGTGCGGTTTATGGTTTCTGCCGCTTGTCTGGTCAGGATAAAACAGACAAGCAGTTGTGGGTTCAGTTCAAGCAGCTTTATTACACACAAACACATCAGGAATGAGGCTTTGTAACTTAAACTTAAATAAACTTATAAACAGACTGACTATCACACTCATACATGTTAACACTCTGGCTGTTCTCTCAAAATGGCACTGCTGCCTGCACGTGCTCACTATTTATATGCACGCGCCTACATCTGGAAATGCTTCTTAAAGGTACATACACACTCTCTGTTCTACAATTTCACTCTCCTGCCAGTGGTAGAAGCCCTTTATAATTGTGGGTGAACTGAATGAGGAGGCTGGGCTTGTGTCACCCAACTGTTTATCAGTAAAGAAAGTGCCAAGTTAGTAATGTCCGTTACATTACAGTTTAGGACACTCCACTACATTTTAAAGGGAAGGACTGACCAAAGCCCACTTGTGTATCTGTCTTATTTTTTATTATTTTACTTTGTATTTACATTTGTAGACCAGAGTAACACTGATGAATATTGCCCAATCAAGATCTTAGCCCAGTAGCCTACAAAACCAGTCATGTAGTAATGCAAGTTCATGCAAGGTTTTCAATGTGTAAAATTAGCTTACAGTGAAACAAAGGTAACTGGTACAAACTACACATAACAAACACAGAGTGAAAAATATATAGCGGGGACTAGAAACACAATGGAATAACTCGATTATGTACAACCCAGCAAACAGTAACATAAGGAGTAAGATATATATATATATGTTTACAGAATCAAGCTTGAAAATGGGATTTACAGGACAGAATAACGACTAGGCTGTAAAGGTAGGGTAGAGCAAGAGGAAGGGCTTGGGTACTGCTCTCTGGGAGGAGTTAAGTTCCACACTAGAGGATTAGATAAAATTGAGGGGGAAGAGTAAATTAAGGAGGAAAGAAAGTTATGTTGTAGGGGATTTATGTCAGATGATTGAAGTTCTGAAACTTTTAAATTTGTATCCCCAAGACCATATGATTGAAGTTTCAGAACTTCTTCAAACATTAAAAAAAAAAATAAAAACAAAAAAAAATCTACTTTTAACATTTTTGCAGGGGGGCAAGCCCCCCATCACTCCCCGCATCCCCTGCTAATTAAACATACCAACTCCAACATAGCACTATAGTGAGGAAAAGGGTAAATTTCTCATTCCGTGCTGTATCGCGATCTTCATTCAAAATGTTCCAAGTCTCAAAAATTCAATCATATGGTCCCAACCATATGACTTTCAAAGTTTTGAAACTTGGATAATTCGATAGGGACCGTTGTGGGATATGCTTGCATACAATGACATTTTGCTTTCATAGTTTAATGTTGTTTGAGCTGTTAGTGGAAACTGGGGTGTTTCCACTTGCATGGGTGGGAAGAACTCAAGAGATTTTGGGTTGAAAAAAGGACAAGCTATAGTTGTTCCACATGGACATGTGTGCTATAGGTGGTGCAGTGAAGTTCAGTAGTGGTTGCTTATAGTTGAGGGGCAGATTGACACTAATTTCTTAGACTAATGGATGACACATAAAGTAGGGGGCCAGAGTAAGACTGATTTCTTAGATTATAGAGTGATTTAGCATAATGGAGTGTAAACAGTTGGAAGGCTGGCAAGAAATCTGCTGTGTTTGACTGATAACCATTTTGCTTTTTCTATGTTTAAGCAGTGGTGTTCATTTCTGTGGGATAGTGTGATAAATCTGCATATTTTATTAAAATGGTTTGGATAATTTTGGTGTTTCTTTTGGAGAACTTGGCAATAAAGAGTAGGGTCTATACTAGCTAGGCAATTAAGATTCCTTTGGCTATTGCTGCCCTTGCTCCATATATAATGTAAAAAAGAGATTTGTCGTGCCCATTATAAGAGATGGTTAATTTTGCATCTTTTTTTTGCTGCCCTTGCTCCATATATAATGTAAAAAAGAGATTTGTCTTGCCCAGTATAGGAGATGGTTAACTTTACATCTTTTTTTTTTAAGATGATAGGGGAAAGTGAGTGCAGGGTTAAGCCAAATACCTAGGTATTTGAAATGAGAAATGTTTTCATGTGAAAATGTGTCATTGCCACTAAATTAGAGGGTTGTAGTGGTTTTACTGAGTCTTTGGATGGTCACAAGGGCATAGACACAATATGTCTGTAACTACAGAACCTGCACACCAAGATGTGCCTGTCAATGTATGCTGCTACATTTTAATGTGCAGCCCTATCCATGCCACTGAGGGGTTATTAGGCATATGTGCACGGGCAGACAGTAGTGTCATGTGTACTCCTGCCTTCAGAGGTTCCACTGGTGGAAAGCCCAGCACAACAATTCAACATAGAATAATATCAGCAGGGTACCTGTGGCTGAAAATGATAGCTGCATGCAAATGGCATGGTCCAGTGAAACACGCTGACATTATCAGCAACACTACAGGGAGACAGGTCACTCATGTCAACCATTACAGAGGTAGAGGGTATGAGGGACATCTTGCACTGAAAATACAACCTTTAAACTTCTACTGTAAGAAGCAGAGGTACTCCCCCCAATGCCTTGTAAGGCAATCTATTCTCCTCCTCATTGGCAGCTGCATCTTCTCTGCTATAGCTTCTAGGGCTATAGACAGAGAAACAGGAGTGTGTAACATATGTGTATGCTGCACACTGGCAGTTTGTTTGTGCAGGTAAAAGAAAGGTTACTTACAGTACATCTGTTGTGCAGCAGATGTAGTTTCAGCCTACAAGCAGTCATGGACGTCAGACTGGAATTGTCTCATGTTGGTATGTCACAGCATTCCTGGCCTTAGTTTTATATTAGAGCTCTCATACCTGTCCTCCAGTAGCTGTTGACTGTGGTTATAATGGAGGAAGTAGAGCGATAGTTTTGATTATTCAATGTACAGCTTCTGTGCTCTGAAAGGTGCAGTTCATTTACCATCAGAAGACATGGCTATTCTCATACAATTCACAGAGAAATATGGCTGGTACCTTGTGGCCACAGCTGTATTTCATTTTGACAACTGCCACACAATGTGTGGTAATAGTTGAACATTGGCCTATAAGGTGTGGAACATGACAGTAGTGTATCTGCTTATATTCCATGAATACAGAATGCAGTATAGTGGCTCTATTACCATTAGGTTAGATGTGAAATTGCATTTACCATCCCCTCCCCCAGAGCTGTAAAGTAATATGCACATGCGTAGTGCTACACCCTGTAGAATTCAACAGAAGCATAATGATGGTGAGGCAAAGGGTGCAGCTTCCCCAGACGCAAAGTGCTAAGGAATGCAATCAGTCTTAAGTGCATTGCCAGCCTTCAGAAATAAATGCAGGTATTACTTTTGTGGTCAGAACTGAAGTACTTTCCCACTCTAGTGCAACGTGAGCGGCACAAATTGTTGCAGATGCCTGATAACAAATGCAGCAAGCAGATTGCAAAAAACAAAAGAGTTTTTTTTCCATCCCAAGTAGATCTGTGAGGAGCAGTAGATTGTGAATAGACTTTTTTTTTTTTGCTCCTCAACTTAAAGTTAAGGGGGGCATCAGATTAGGGACATTACTGGACACCAGAATAGCTAGCTATACCTTTGGAACTCAGCTCAAAGTTTGACCAGTAAGCTCAACATGGAAACTGAGCAGTTCAGAGACAGCAATTAGTTCAACCCTCATTTACATAATCACTGCACCCAATAACCCAAATTTGCACAATATAAGCATGTGGTGCTGAATGTTAGCACAGAGCTTCATCATGCTCCATGAATATTCATTGGAGATGCCACAGGTATGTAGTGACCTTCCTTTGTAACAATACATTTATGTTCCTTTCCACATTACTCACTGTCCAACTTAGTAAAGCTGTATGCTTTGGGTTATACAGGAACTTCGAGAATTTTTACAACATATTTGCTGTTTAGATAATTTTCTGCATTATTTCACTTGCTTTATAATTCTAATTTTGTTTCCTTACAAATTCATGTAATGATTTTCATGTAACTTGGAGATTTTCTCCCCAGGCCTCCACTGAAAATGGGTCTCAAGCCCAGTGAACTTTCCCGGTCAACAAATGCCAATAAATAAATAAATAATAAACCCCCCTTGCCCATCTGCAGGGAGTATGGTATTTAAATGTTTGGCTTGCAAATATTACTACACCTGGTTTTAATGTAATGCTTCTGGTGCCGGGTTATACATACACATGGTGTTGTGTTTTGTTGTGTTTGAGGTGACTGTCTGGCATGACCACTGTGGAATTACCACTGACTGACATTGTCCGATCTTCACCTTCTGATGATGATGATGATGATGATGGTGGTGGTGGATATGAGCTGGTACAGTCAGGGAGTACAGAGTGTGTGTGTGTGTGTGTGTGTGTGTGTGTGTGTGTGTGTGTGTGTGTGTGTGTGTGTGTGTGTGTGTGTGTGTGTGTGTGTGTGTGTGTGTGTGTGTGTGTGTGTGTGTGTGTGTGTGTGTGTGTGTGTGTGTGTGTGTGTGTGTGTGTGTGTTGAATACAGGGAATGTGACTACTGGATCCCCTGTACAGACCATGGACAAAACCTTTATGGCCGTGGGTACCCAGGAGACACACATTCCACACAGGGAGGTCAGGTTACTGGGTACACTCACTGTCAGGGAAGTGCTGCACCCTCCAAAGGGCATTTGTCATAATATGTTCATAGTCCCATTGGGTAAGGGGTACATAGAGTGGAGGGTACTAATGCTTGTTGGAGGTCCTCATCCCGCCCCCACCTGAAACAAAAAAGACCACAGTGAAAAACTTCTCAAAAGCCGATTTCACACTTCTAAAAACTAGTGTGGTCTCCTTTAAGGCCCCTGAGCCAGTGGTAAACATTACTCAAACCGCTGAATCACTTACAAATGCCTTCTACCAGCACCTACAGGACTGCATGGATCAGGCAATCCCAAACAAAACTAAGACTCTCTGTACCAAAGGCAAGCGTCCAGTCTGGTGGACCCCAGCCATAAACAAGCTCTACAACAAAAGGAGGAAGCTACTACAAGATACAGCAAAATCCTTGAAAGGTAAGACACCTTTGATCATTATAAGTAAAAAACTAAGAGCTCTCATAAAATCATCCAAGGCAAATTTTGAGAGAAAAATCGCCAAGGACTCTAAAGAGAATCATAAGGCCTTCTTTAGCTATGTTAGAAACCTAGGAGGAAACTCCCAGATATGCTCAGAATTAGTTCAAAATGATGTGAAAATTACTGAACCTACACACATTGCCAACATACTGGCTGACAGGTTCAGTGCAAACTTCTCCCAAAAGGAGAGATATCTATTCCAGAGGATTGTAGCCCCCAAACATCTCCAACGCCCAGGTGAGAACTGCCCTCACTAAGGCAAAAAACACAGCATCCATGGGACCGGATGGTGTCCCCGGCTGTGTGCTTCATGAACTCAACGAGGAATTAAACCCACAGTTAGGACAGCTGTTTAATCTTAGCCTCACCTCAGGATATGTACCCAAGGAGTGGCGACGCGACTGTGGTCCCACTTCATAAGGGCGGTGCCTCCACAGACCCTGGAAATTACCGCCCCATTAGCTTGACAAGCCTTATCTGCAAAGCCATGGAGAGGATCATAATGGAACTCATAAATAAAGACATAGGGAACTTGCAGACTTTGGATCCAACCCAGTTTGGCTTTGTCAAAGGCAGATCCTGCCTCTTAAACTTGGTTGACTTTTTCGAGACAGTCACCAAGGCCATTGATGAGGAAAGGCAGTCCATACAGCCTACCTCGACCTGGCAAAGGCCTTGACACAATACCCCACTCAGGTATCATCGAAAAACTCATCAGCTTGAATGTAAACCCATACATCACAAGATGGGTTGCAAACTGGCTAAGTGACAGAACCCACAGGGTCAGAGTTGCTGGAGCCATGTCAGACTCAAAGCCTGTCACAAGTGGTGTCCCACAGGGCTCAGTCCTGGGTCCACTCTTGTTCGGCATCTACTTTTCTGAAGTACAAGCAAACACAGGGGGGGTTATGGCTGACAAAGTTTGCAGATGACTGCAAACTGGGCCATAGTCGAAAACACATCTGACACAGATATCCTCCAGAAGGGCCTCACAGAAACGGATAACTGGTGCCAGAGCCATGGCCTGAAGTTAAACGCCAAAAATGCATAGTCATACCCTTCGGGAAAAACAAGGTTACCCCTAGCTACCATATAGGTGGCAATCCACTGAGCACAGAAAAAGTCATCAGAGATCTGGGGACCCAGGTTGACAGTAGCCTTCGCTTGACACTCATGTTGCTAAAGTAGTTAGGAAAACCTTCTATATCACCCACCTGATCATGAAGGGATTCACATCTAGATCAAGGGAGGTCATCGTCCCCTGTACTCATCACTCATTAGACCTATGATTGAGTACAATGCCCGTTCGAATGTATCTGACCAGACACCTGCTGCAGCTTGAAAGGCCCCAAAAGTTCCTCACCAAAAGGATAAAGGGTCTCAAAAATATGTCTTATGCTGCCCGACTGAAAGAACTCCAGCTCTATTCAGTCTCATACCGCTTGCTCAGAGGTGACCTGTGCCTGACATATAAGGCCATGTCAAACCCAGATTTGATGAATATGCTTCATCTCAAAAATCTAGATCCCTCAGAACCACAAGGGCGGGAGACTTAAACCTTGACACGGTTATAAATAGAACGTGCTGGAGGGACAGATTCATCACCCAGAGACTCCCTATGCTGTGGAACAAAATCCCGGTACATGTGAGGCAGAGCACCTCTCTGGCCTTGTTCAAGAGGAATCTTGACCAATGGATGGGAGATTGCAGATATACCCCAGGGATTACTTCAGTGTCACTGCTTGACAGAGGCACAGCAAAATGATAGGCATAGTTTTTATTCAAACTAAAGGGGTGGCGAAAGCCACATAACTATGGGCTAGGCTTATAAATGCCCTTGGGCAGATAGCCTAGTATGAACCTATGAACCTATGAACCTATGAAACATGGTTACCACCCTTTCCCTGAAGTTACTGTACCAGTGGTTATGACCCAGTGTATATGCAGGGCCATCATAGAAGCACAGGCTAGTACCACCATAGGCATTTCAGATTAAGTAAGGGTAATGCAGGGTGTGCAAGATGACCTCTGAGAGTACATGCCCTATGTATGTGGTAGTCTGACAGACTAAATCACATACTAGAATCTGCTCTGTCCTCTCATGATCACCTGCCATGTTTCAGGTGCTGCCTACAAAACTGTTTCACTATTACATCTAAGAGTGGTGGTCATCATGACCACAGATGGCCTAGATCATGGTCATGTACTGCAAACATTTCCAATATTATATCTGTTGTGGAGGTGACTACAGCCAAGAGAGGACATTACTGTAGTTATGTCAGTCATGGCAGTGATACATCTTGCAACAGACTTCACTCACAAGATACGAATAAAACAAAATGGCAGAAGGAACTGAATGAAGTAATATCCACAAACTGCATACAATAGCGTATAAAAATTTAATATCCGATTTCATCAAACGACTTCATCAGAATACACTCAGTAAAAGAAACAATGCATTAAATACACTCTCTTAGCAATTAATTAACTCAATAACAACTAATTGAATAACACAAAAGTTAAAGACACAGTGTTCAAGAATTAAAGAAAAAAGACAAATCAATGTCTTTAGTGATAGCTAATTTGCGATACTTTAAAAAACATTCAGTTTTCAACGTTCAGTTCCTTCTGCCATTTTGTTTTATTCGTAACTTGAGACTTCACTCACAGCCATGCAGCATGCCAATATCTAGCCAGGACCATGGTACAACCACTGCAACTCCTAGTAAAGCCAGCTGTCATGGGAAAGTGCATGCACAGGATCTGCAACTCTCTGCCACACATGCCGTGGACCTATCCAGTAGACCAAACCACAATGCTGCAACTACTGCTGAGGCTATGTCCTAGTAAACAGCCATACACTCATACCATCATAGCCATCACTGCTTCACACATGCAGACATCCAGTGGCAATGACCCTTCTTAAAATAGTTTATGTTACACACACACACACACACACACACACACACACACACACACACACACACACACACACACACACACACACACACAAAATTAAAGTCTTACACAGAGTACAGCCTTGCTTTTAATTGACTTTTAAATGTTCTCTGGACTCATACATTTTCCTTTGAAAGGCATCTACATATGTACTCTTTCTTCCACTTATTCAAATGATGAGAACTGAGCTCTGACCTTTCTTCATTGTTACTTGGGTTGTCTATGTCTGAGGCCTCTGGTATTGGGTCTGTATGCATAACTTTTAATGTAGTGTATATGTTTTACTATGGGATGAAGCTATGTTTCTATTGCTGTCCCTTTGCCAATGTCATGGCATACTGTGTCTTCTTCCATCTAGCATGGTCAATCCTGCCAGTGTCATGAAATACTGTGTCTGCCTCGATCTAGCATGGTCATCCCCTGCTACTGTCACAACACACTGTACCTGCCTCCAGCTAGCATGTTCATCTTTTGCCTGTGTCACTACATACTGTGTCTGCCTCCATCTAGCATGGTCAGCTCCTGTCAGTGTCACAACATACTGTGTCTGCCTCTGTCTAACTTGATCATACCCTGCTGTAGGGTCTCCAACTTACTTCTCATCTGGCTTAGGCTCCACTGCATGATGTGCTGGGGACTGTTTTTCCTGCAGCCACCACTCCCACCCGTTGTAATTTCCTCCTTAGCATGATAGTGTGCAACACTGCACATGCTCATAATTATTTTATTACATGTGCCAGAATCATCTTGCAGGGCAATGACCCTTGTTTGCCACAGGATATAGTTGTACTCTGGTCTGCTTCATTCTGTGGATTTCTGATAGGTGTCGTCAGCCAGGATGGGTTCCAGGGCACAGCCATCACTGCCAGTAAAATGCCACTGAGGGAATTCACCCCCTTCGCAAACCATTGATATAGGTCATAGGTGTGCCATATATGGGAATTGTGATAACTGCCTAGGTGGCCAGCAGACACATTGTAGATGATACCTTGTGCATTACATACTGCATTACAGACAGAGTGGCAGTTAATTTAATGATACTCCTTGCAGTTCACATATCTCCTTCCCAGTTCCCCATGTCCTATTTGAATGTAGGACATCATTATTCATTCAGGAAAACTTGGCTAGGCTTAGAAAGCCCCTTGGGTCATTAGGCTAGTAACAGTCTATGACTCTATGAATATATGAATCCATGTGTGGCCTTTATTTCAATGTGAGTGCAGTCTATGGACCCCAGGACCTCAGTAAAACAGGCTATAACACAGAAGTCCTACATGGTGTTACCGCTCTTCCCTGTTATATGTAGGAACAACATATGCAGCCTTATGGCATTGTGAAATCAATGGATCAGTCTTGAGGCAGATGCCTTAGATACCCTTAATGCATCCTTGGTTGGTCTCTGAAAGGTCCCTGTAGCTAGTACATGTAAAGCCACACATACCTTGGTATCCACTAGGATAGTTTTTTTACATGACTCCCACGGGCCTGCTGATGAGGCCAACAAATGTCCACAGTGTCGGTTGCATGGTATCCCCTATCCACATGTTACCAGTCCACTAGGTGTTTTGTAGTCTATGACATGTTAAGCCCAGTAAATTGGGACCTATTATAGAGTCCCCGCAAGACACCAACATCTTGCAAGAGGGTTTAACACAGAAAAATGATTGGTGCCAAAGCCATGGCCTAAATTCAATTCCAAAAATGCACTGTAATGCCCTTTGGGAGGTTGTGTTAACCCAAGTTATTTACTCCATCAATAAAACACCCCTAAGAGTCGACCTAGTAGTAAAGATCTGGGAACATATGTAGACAGCAGTCTGGCCTATAACCAGCATGTAGCTAAGACAAGTAAGAAAATAATTCTGCATTGCCCAACTTATAGGTAAGGGAATGACATACAGGTCCAAGGAAGTTATAGTACCACTCTACATGGCCCTTATCAGACCCATCATTGAGTACAATGCTCCCCTTTGGCATGTACCTAACCAGACACTTGCAACAGTTGGAATGCCCATGGTGGTTTTTCACCAGGAGAATTCAAGGCATGAGTACCCTGTCATACACTTTTTGCCTAAAGGTTCTGTCTCTATATTCAGTCTCCTACATGCTGCTGAGACAGGATCTTTTCCTGGCTTACAAGGCTTCCTCAAACCCAGCCCTGATGGATCTGTTGCACATCCACAAAACATACAGCAAGAGAAACACTAGAGCCAGGGATCTGAACTTCTCATGTGTTATAAACAAAACAAGCTGGAGAGACAGATATGTGTCCGAAAGGATTCACACACTATGGAATATGCTCCAATCCATGTAAAACATAATTCATCCCTGACCCTGTTTAAATGAAACCTTGACAATAGGATGGAAAATGGGAAAGTTATCCCCATTCTGGCCCCCATGTCCCTTACCACAGATCCCTTAGTTACCTCCCTACCAACATGCCTTCCCCCATATAGACATCCATGATACTCATGATCCAAATGGGTTTGGGTGTGAGGCTAAGCTTGTAAGAGCCCTAGTGGTTGTTAGCCTGGTAACTGCCCATGAACCTATGAAGCAAATTGCAGAAGGATTTCCTTTGATTGGAAAATGTGATTTTAAACATCTGGAGGTTCAAATAGCTACAGTAGCGAGGGTAGTATGAGCATAATGCTAAGAGTTTACTAGCTGAGACAAGAGACTTAACAGATTTGGAAACAATTGAGGCTGCACATGATTCTAGTGGTAAGGATGGCCTTATTTCTTGAATGGCTTATGTAATCAATACGGCTGAACTTGTAACTTCCAAGCACGTCATTAGTTTGTGGAGAACTTTAATTTTGATGTTTCTTTGGTGACAAACTAAGCGTTAGGCTTACAGAGTGTTTCACTGGAGCCTGATGTAAACACGAGGATGAGATCTACAAGATAAGGATAGGTAGACATTGGTCAGAGCTTTCTATTTGATCATTGTGGCAGGGTAAGGCAGTGAGTATGCTGTGGAAAGAGAAGGAGATTAGGAAGAACCCTCTGTCTTGGCTGACAGATAGAGCAAGTGTTAAGTGCAGAAGAGCACAGAAAGAGGAAATAAACAGCTTTTATACTCCAGTGGTTCATAAGGCATCTATGACTCTGAATAGACTCCCACTCATGGTATCATTGTTTTCTCTTCATACTTTCTATCTGAATTTTTCCCTGAGACTAGAAATCCTTGAAATTAGTGGGAACATTGAAAACAGCCCAAAGGTAAACTTAATCCACCACTGGAGTGGTGCATTGCCTTTGAATGTGGTCTTCAATGCTGTTCAATGAAAGTGAGTTTCAAAGGCAGAGAAGTTTACTGTTCATGATAAGTCTGTTTTCATTGTGATACTGTATCGTTTGCTTAGCAAACAGCTCTCAGTGTTTGTTCTATAAAATTTGAAGTAAAAGTTTTAAATTAAATCCAATTATCTCTAATCCATGTAGAAGTAAAGAAGAAAATAGTGTGCAGACTGACAGGTTTGAACAGCGTTTATGGTACCTGGAGTGAAATAACCAAGTAATAGGACACTGGAATGGCTGGGGGCGGGGGCTGCTTTGTATGTGTGTGGGGTGATCCACAACCCTGCCTAGGGCCCCATTTGAGCATGATTCGGCTCTGTTTGGTCCACCACCATTGATTATTACTGTGATGTGATTCCTGGATCTTAAATGTGAATGTATTTCAGCTGCCTTTGTTATAGGTTTGGTAATAAAGTGTTTTTAATTACAAAAAAGTTTGCTTCAACCAGGGGATCTCTGCCAAGAAAATCAATAGTAAACATTTTCTTTCTTTTTTTGAGCAAGCTAAGGTTTCTTCTGAGTCTAAGAAAGACATATATTCAGACTGCAGGGACTTTAGAAAGAGAGTGCATTCATATACTGTGAATACTTGCTGGGTAAATCATTTGCTGCTAGATGGCTGCACTTACATTGATAACCCTCAGTCTGTGTCCTGCCAGCAGTCCTACTGTTAAACAGCTGAATATTATCAGACAAATTTATTTTATTATTCATCAGGATCATTTGAACAGATCAAGGAGAAACAAACAACATACATACATGCTGCAAAACCACAACCTGAACATAGGAATCATTCTTCTGTAATGAGCACAGTTTTGCAATGACCTGTGTACTTTTTAAGTGACACAGGTAACATAATGAATGCATTTTCCAAGAAACAAAAAAAAAATGCACCAATAGCCTTAAAAATGCAGCCAAGACCCTTTCATGGAACAGATACCCTCTTTCTAATGTATTTAATATAGGGATTGCCAAACTATTTCTTTGCCTCTAATGTTAGCTTTAAATAAATGTTGCATCTTATTTTGTGCAGAATCAAATGAGATACCCCCGGATTCACAAATCCTTCGTGAAGACTAAATAAGTCTTACTCGAAGACTGCAGCTGAACGGTATGACATCAGTGTGCCATGAATATTTATGAGGGCACGCTGACTCCACTCGAAGTCTAACACGGACCGTGCAGGAAAGCAGGGGGCATGTCCGACTGCCGAGCAGTCCAAAGATCCACGCCCCTGCAAGTGTCTGAATTGTAAAATGTCAACACACAAGAGCGAGTCCACTCAAATGTCCACGTAACTAACACCACACTCCCTGACATTGTAAACCCCCAGCACAGTTATAAAAAGTAAAACTTAATTTTTTTTTTCTAATTCCTGATATAGCTGCCCGTATTTGCGCGTGTGTGCGTGGGTGTGCCCATTGCTTAGCTGCAGTTAGCAATCTTGATATGGAAGAGCATAATAAGGAATGTTTATGCAAATTATGCCCAATAGTGTAGTGGTAGAGCCTTTGCACACAAAGGAAGCATTCACAGTTCGAGTCCCACCACTCCCCTTCCTATTTTATGTTTTAAATTAGTATATGAAAAATACATGACATATATGATTAAAATTTTACTAAACAGCATTGAAATGGCCTATGTATCAGTGAACAAAATGTATATTTATAAAGAATCCTGACATATAATTGCCTGCAGTTAAGCAACGCTTTACCCAGCACAATATAGTTGCCCGTAGTTAAGCAGCGCTTTAGCCAGCGCAATATAGTTGCCCGTAGTTAAGCAGCACTTTACCCAGCGCAATAGAGTCGCCCATAGCTAAATAGTGCTTTACCCAGCGCAATCGGTTGCACAGAGGTGTGCGACACGCCAACCAGCGCACTGTAGGGCAAAGTGGAGCAACGTAGAGCAAAGTTGCCTAAACACAGCCACACCCCCTAGCCTGTCTGCACAGTAGTAAAATAAAAAGCAATGACAAGGTTTGAACCCAGGATACTGTGCACCTTAACCAAAGTACTGAACCACTAAGCCATGACAGCTTAGACTAAACAGCCACTGTTAACATACATATACTTATAAATGGTAGATTAACCATTGCTAAGCAGGTCTGCAGTTAGCCGAGAATTTTCAAAAACGGCCAATCACAAAAAAGTGCGGGGAAATGCAGCATATTTAAGCCCCATAGGCGGGAATACTAGCCATAATTGATTGTAGCTCCCATCTGCAGTTAGAATGGCTGGTGCTGGAGAGGGTACACACTTTAGAGCGTAACGCTGGGGCATCGAGGAGTCAAAATACATGGTTTGACTCCTTGTCCACCATCATGAGTCAAGACTCCTGCAGGGCCAGTTCCAAGGGACAGAGTACAAAGCAGAGGTTTGGAACTGGTTAGCTCATGACCTCACCAGTGTCACAGGCATTCCTCGGACTGGTGAGCAGGTCCGTCACCACCATGCAGACCTGAAGAGACGGAAGCAGGACCTACTGAACCAATGGATACAGGAGGTCCGTGGGATGCAAGATGCCCCACTACTGAGTAGGTAGCCATGGAATGCAGTATGTAAGACATTCTAATTTATTCTATATAATGGATAGGTATGTCTCAATATCCCTTCATTTACTTCACAGCTGCAGGTGTCCGTGCTGCGAATCAGCAAGCCTATGCAGATAGGCTGCTAAGGCTGCGCCACCAGGCAGGTTAGTAATTATTCTGCATGTATTGTTATATAAAATAGGTGAAAGAACCTGATAGAAAGTGTTGTAGCCCAATAATACAGCCATAAAATGCCCTGAATAATTCCTCTGCATGTACTGTTATACAAAATAAGTCAGAGAGCCATAAAAAGAGTGTAGTAACCCATTAAGAAAGGTAAAATATGTCCAAAATAATATCTCTGCATGTACTGTCATATAAAATAAGTGAGCGAGCCTGAACAAGAGTGTTCTAACCTATTAATAAAGGTATAATATGTCTTGAATATGTCTGCCATATGCACTATAATATCAAATAAAGGAGAGAGCCTGTGGAAAAGTGTGTAATGTAATTAATAAAGGTATAAAACCTGGAGTGTGTCTGTGTCACTTACTTTGAAATGTTGTTGTACCCTTGCATTATACAAATAGTACTGTTTTAATAAGTGCTGCAACCCACAGTTGGAAAGTCCCATCTAAAGTGGTTGATGGAAGTGCCAGTAGCTGTGAAGCATATATACAGTCCTCAACAGTCAGTTAATGGCTGGCATGCATAAGTAAATCTGGCACATGAGTAGCTTGTTAATTTGTTCCCCAGAAATGTGAGTGTGCTACATGAAATGTAGGGTTCTGTACAAATTTTACTGAAAGTGTCATGTGAACACATCCAGATATGTAGATAAAGAAATATAAATAAAATCAATAACTATGTAGCAGTAACATCTGCATCTTGGACAGTTATTATGTCAGATATAGGTCAGGTATATAATGAACTAGCCAAACCCATTACACAACCTAATGCATGCTGGCAAGTGTAATAATACATGTAGGGGATATACACCTGCAGTCAATAGGAATGTAGTGTGGACTAAAAGTACTTATGAGATGTTAATTGAGGCTTCTTTCTACACCCTACTGTATGTGCATAAACAATGCAATTCCACACCTCAATGGGTATGTGTAATCTCAAAACATTTGTTGGGACATATGTCCCATTGTTCTATAAATATCTGCATTCACTTTTATGCATGTGCCCTGTTCAAACACCACAATCATGGTGGCCTGTTGCCACCAAACATTACTGCATGCTGTTGGAATGTCCACTGTCGTTCAATATATGCATGTGTTATGCTTGCTGTTCAACTGTTGGAACCTTGATGTGTTGGGTTAATGGGAATATTACTGCATGCTGTTACAACTAATTTGGGATGCTGTTGTTTATGTTGTAATTAAACACACCTAATCACAGAACTTATGGGAAGGCCGGTCCCAGCAGACCCACCTGTCCCTCCTCAGCTGGCGAGTGCACCTGGCACCAGCAGGTCCGGTGCCCAGCCCGGGCTCCCCTCCTCCGTTGGCCATGTGCCACCTTTGGGTGGAAGCGCTGCAGGGGATGGGGTTCGTCCCCCAGTGCAAGCATGGGTGGAGAAGGGCCACATGTCACCCTTCGAAGGGTCCGGGTTGTGGTGCGTAGGGAGATCCAGCGTTCAGTCGCTGATCCCCTATGCCAGCTCGAGGCAAGAGTGGTATGTCTCACGGGTGAGCCTGCCCGTCCTACACAGCCCCCAGCACAGCCACCCTCGGGGCTGTGAAGGTACAGTGGTGACTGCCCATGGGTGGGGATCTCAGTTCCACTGTTACCATCTGTGGGCTCATGGGCTTGTGATTTCCAAACATCCATCCCCGTCAATTGTGTTCACCCACCCCATGTGTCATACACCGCCCCTGTATGTGTCTTGTTTGTCTTGTCTATTTACCTCTCCAACCTACCTCCCCAAATATACCTACTTCCTCTACCTCACTTTCCACTCTCACGTGAAAAAAAAAAAAGGGCAATTTGTACCCACAAAAAAATTACGCCCCATACATAGCTGCCCATTTTGCACACATGTCCGCTGGACATGTAAACTGATAATTATAATTGGCAGTACAACATACTTTGTTGTCCTCACCCCTCTCCCAGGGGTGGAAGGTTTCAAATTTCACTCCAAATGTATTGCATATGCACAGCTGTTGCAGGTAAAGAAATGGGCAGCTATGGACCTTCCCTACACCCGTCCTGCACATCCTGAGCTTGTTTTCCTACTGTCTTTCCCTCTTTGTGCCCCCTTTTTCACCACTTTCCTATCTCCCCATTTTCTTTTCTTTCAAAGAAATTAGCGCGAGGGTTAGCGGGAGTAAGCACTTTTAAGCAGTAGTAAGCGGGTTTAAGCGAGTGTGCGCATGTGTGCACTTAGCTAAGCATCACGTAAACCCGCACAAATCCACTTACAACTGCTTAAAAGTGACTTAGTCACTCTGTATGTCAGGGCCCTTGTTCTGCTCAGCAGCAAAATAAAACACCTCTGTCAGTCGCGAACCCCAGACCTTGGCCACACTACACTGCATGAAGTACCACTAAGCCACAGCAGATATACAATAACTTGGTGCTGAAATAAATATATCATGCATTACAATGAGTAACTGTAAAGGAAAAATAGGAAGGCCATAACACAAAGCATGTTCTGTGGATCTTTACCAGCAATTGTTGTGGAATTGCATTACATGAGTGTGATATGAGAAACAGCCATTCTAGCAGCAAATAATGTTACAGAGGCACTTTACAACTCCCACACAGTATCATAGCAGGACAAACACTGGCATATCTGATTAGGGCAGAGGCCATACTTCCTAACTGTGACTACTTTTCAGGGATGTCCCTGATAGTGAAACATATTTTAGCTGTGTCCATCTGAATCCCTCTGAAAAGTACTGACGTCAGTCAGCAAGGTGGGGTATTACACAAAGAATACTGACAATAATAACAGTAGACACCGCTTGTACTTCATAAAAGGTGTACTAATCCATATGCACTGCTTCACTCAAGTCTACACTTACTGTCTCTAGTATGTCTAAGGTGTACCATACTTTTAACTACCTATCCCTGACTCCATGCAAAGATGTACCTGAGTGTTTCATAGGCCTGGCAGAGACACAAACACACAGGCATATCAGCTATTCTGCTGTTACACACTCTGCAAATAGCTTTGGTAGGACTTCCACATGCATACCCTTATGTAGGAGTACAACACAGAAATACCAAAGGATGTAGCCATGTACTGGTAGCAACTGACTGTAACAATGCCATTGTACCAGTGCTGAAAACACCTGTGGGTTGCATAGACAAAGAATAACAGTGTAACATCTGGCTACCATCTGGATAGATTCACAGTTGGGAACTTTGCAGACAGACCACCTGCCTTGATAAACTAACAGGTACACATCAATCATTTAAGTCCAGTAAGATAACATTCACACAATAATACATAATGCTCTCTGTATGTCAGCATCCCCCCCACAATTAAAATATACTTGTGTGTTTAGGGTCTACCAAGGATGTAGGTAGGCATACCCAGTACTGGAATTGTCCAGTTTTCCTGAGGATCCTGTGCTAATGTCAACAATAAAAAACACAAACCCTTCAGAAGTGAGTACATTAATATTCACAGTATAACAGTTCACAAACTGTTCATGTGCCAAAAGAATACTTCTCAATAACTACTTTTGTATGGCAGTTAATTATATGAGTAGAAAAGAAACTACATAGTCACATATATCTTGTGTAAGCATTTGTAGGGGTGAGTTAAACTCTACACTGATAGCTCTGTACTGGAAGTGGCAACAGTCAGGTCTGAGTACAACATGTACATCACTGTCTACACCTCTAGCTTCAGATATAAGAAGTATACCAACCTTCTGACTTACACAACAGTGTCCACAGCAAACAAGCATGGGCCCCACTCTGGAAATCTGAAAGGTCTGCTCCTACATACCTTAGCAAATTATAGCACTGGGTTGCTATGACAGTGAGTACTGCAATTACCACACAGCAGGCTGTATGAATTTACCAAATGATGGACACCAATTGATGCAGAGGGCATCACATGCACATGCACAGATACCTATAAAAGCAGACTGTACTTGCTATCCCCACATGCAATCATTACATTGCACGTGTCAGAGACTATATAACTCCTGGAGA
Source organism: Protopterus annectens (assembly GCF_019279795.1). NCBI lineage: Eukaryota > Metazoa > Chordata > Ceratodontiformes > Protopteridae > Protopterus > Protopterus annectens. Next base: position 367,652,794 of record NC_056726.1, on the reverse strand, counting down.
GTAGTGAGAAAAAATTATTACTTAATAAAAAATATTAAGTAAAAAAATATATACTTAATTACTAACCAAAAATATTAATTAAGAAAAAATAATTAATAACAAAAAATAAAAATTAAGTAAAAAAAACTTTACTTAATTAATTGTGCATTGTGTCACATACAGTGTGCCATGTACTGTTATATAGTCTTACATACTGGTTTCACTTTGTTGCTGTGCAGAACATGGTTTGGTATATAGTATGTGCCAGGCTCTGTCAGGCAGTTGTGGGCTGAGCAGTGATATGTGGTATTAAAAGTGTGTATCTACTGACAGCCAATAGGTTGCTATATATGGCATTTCATTGATGTCTGTACTTTAGAATGTTGTGTGCCACATGACTTGCTCACAATTATTGTTTTATTGTCTTCCAGGGACATGTCTCACAATCGAAAACCTGCATATTCCCCTGAAGAGGAGGAAGTCATCCTAGATGCCCTAATACAACATCACAACCTGCTTTTCTCCAGAACCAGCCAGGACCAGCATGGGCACACTGCACTGTGGCAGGATGTTGTCCATTGGATGAATGATGTAGGCATGCATAACTGGACTTATGAGCAGGTACGCCAGTGATTTAATCAGACATGTCCGGCAGCATGCCTCCAATGTCCACAGACAACAGCTTGCCACAGGTGCTGGTGCAGCAACACATCCACCCCTCACCAGAGTGGAAGAGCTGCTCCTCAGCGTGGTGGCTCCTGGCCAACCACTACAATAGACATGTGTCATCATGGAGGCTGGAGTCACCCAGCACGTCGACTCAGAGCGTGCAGGTAACATGGCATATCTGTAGACTACTGTTAGCTCGAGTGTTAGAACATGCATTTATCAGATGTGTACTGTGTATTTAGAAGATGTGGAGCCTGGTGTCATGCAATACTGATAATTTGGTACATAATCTGTATGCCTGTGACTGTCACCTGTTGTACTACTGTAAAATTGCAAACTCACAGTAGCAATGCCATAGTTGCTGACACTGACAAACTGTCTCATATCCTTGTAGGTCCCTCTGGTATGATAGCAAGACAGCAGACCCATGCTGGTGAGTGTTCTACATTTAATATAGCATATAACATGTGCATGTCATAGGAGAGTTATAGGCCATATACACATGTAAAACACCTACACATAATGCATGCTCTGCATGTTCTCTGTGGGACTATGCACATCCCAGTAACATGAGTAGCTGCCTCAAGCACATGCAATACACAGAGCATCCCAACAAATTGTGGTACACTGTAGTGGACATTGTATAGGCAGAGTCAATACACATGCACACAACATGCACCACTTTGTCATATGCAGTAAGTGTTAATATGATACACATGGTGTATGTAGACACCTGCTGTAAGGTCAGGCTCCAGTATCCCAAATGTCATCAACACAGCACACATACCATACCTGAGGGGTAGAGGCCTATCATGGGGCGGTGTGACACGCTTCAACACACAACACATTCATGTTAGGCAATGCTCCCTATTGAACACCTTACATACCCATGTAACAACTGGCTGTGAAATGGTTAATGTAGCCAAAGTGGTACAGGTCAGGTACAGCAAGATAGTTGCCAGTGTGGCATACATTAGTGGCCTTGAGTGACCACATGATGCTGCCTGATGATGGCTCATGGTACTATACTACATCCAGTTACAGTAAATACAGTACTACACATAACATTAATTGCTATACACCTGACAGTTGTGTGCATCCAGCCATGGTATGTATACCTATGAGTGATGGTGCACAGGACATTGGAAAGCATTTTATACTTGCACAGCAATGTTGTGTCCATGTTCACATTGTGTTCCAGGGTGAGGCCAATCATTGAACAACACACATGCATCAAAGACATGTATACTGTTATCAACAAGGACTTTCTACACTCGCACTGCATGCTGTTGAGCAACACACATCCTGCATGCTGACACATGTGATAGGACTCTTTGGTTTGTAATACTGTACTCCACCATCAACCACTAATGAGTATGTTCTGTATTGCTGTTGGTGTGTGTGTGTGTGTGTGTGTGTGTGTGTGTGTGTGTGTGTGTGTGTGTGTGTGTGTCAACTTCACTGAGTAGTGTATTTGTGTGCATGTGTGCATGTGTTCATGTGTGCATGAGTGCATGCGTGCATGTGTGCATGTGTTCATGTGTGCACATGTTCGTGTGTGCATGTGTGCATGTGTGCATGTGTTCATGTGTGCATGTGTTCATGTGTGCATGTGTTCATGTGTTCATGTGTGCATGTGTGCATGTGTTCATGTGTGCTAACATCCTGTACAGATTGTAAAGTGTGTTTCCTGTCTTCCTCTCACAGGTGCTGAGGTTTTGTTGGATGAGTGCAACAGGGAACCTGAAGTCACTGCCACAAATAGTGGACATGATGATACATGTGTTGTGGCACAGGCAGGTTTGACAGGGTCTGTCGTTGGTCCACCAGTCGACAGTACACAGCTTTCCACCCCATCTATGCACACATTCATACTGCCAATACATCCCTCAACACCAATGGCCTTAGCTGAGGAACAACATACAGTAGGCATTGACCAGGATAGTGTGGTATCCATGGCACATGCAACCCCTCACAGCAGCCATACCCAGACACCTGGAGCAGTACCACATAGGCATATGTTCAGGGGTTCTTGTGGGAGTACTGCTGGTCATAATACCCCTGGCAGACGTGCCCCCACAGGTCTCACAACCTCAGGTATGTTTCAGGTTGTAATGCAGGCATAGGCACGTATGGAACAGTACACCAGGCAGGGATTAAGGGTGCAGAGGGCCCATAACACCGCTATCAATGACAGTATACGTGATCTTGCCGGTGCCATTCGTAATTACACCGAGGTCATTGATAGACTTTGGGGGGAGACACTAGATGTCCTCCACAATGTAATGTCCATGTGCCAGAACATTGCAGGACAGCTGAGACGTCGACGTGGACGTATGCCAGCAACATCATCAGCTGGTAGTCGTCGCGGACGACAAACAAGTCCCAGCCGCTCCCATAATGGCAGTACCAGCCCCAGCAATGTTGGGGCTGGGCTGTCAATAGAAATTCCTAGATGACCATGTGCACGTGGCTCTGGCCAGTCCCAGCAGGGACATGGGTCCAGTCGACATCCCTCTGCCTCTGACAATAGTACCCAGTCTGGCTTAGTACCCGATACTGTCCGTAGCACCCCTGCCAGGCACAGGTACTGTGCCTGTGGCCGGAGACAGTGATCTGTACAGCCTGGCAGGTACAGTCTGTTGGCTGTTCCACAACCTCCCGTATTTGGCAGCCACATGGTGGAACTGTGTGCATGCAGACACACACACATAAACCAAACACCTAGGGCTAACATATACACACACACATTACATCAACATTGACCCATGCTGTACTGTTGTCCCTCACACACACACACACACACACACACACACACACACACACACACACACACACACACACACACACACACACACACACGCTGTACACACATACATGTCTATTGGATGGGTCATTGTCAGGCTCTGGCAAACCAACAACACAAAATCACTGACACAGCACGGCAACAACGTAATTGTTTCATTTTATAATCATTATGGCGCCAAAGACCACTTCACAAACAATAATGATTTAAAGGTGTATACAAAAAACGTGTATACAAAAAACATGTCTTGATACTAAATCCTATCTTAAAAAATCCTATCTTAAAAATAAGGAATTCCTCCAATATGTTAAGCATATTAAGCATATAAAAAACACATAATAATACATGATTCCCTTAACATTTAAAATGTAAATAAGGTACGTAAATTCTAAATAAATACTTACTTGTGAAGTGTTTTTTGGCGCTATAATGATTATAAAATGAAAGTGCAGCTGTATGTCTTTGTTCTGAAGAAGTCTGCATGTGTCAGATGAAAGCGCTTAACCTGGTGTTCTTATTTTGTGTGCAATAAACTTTTTGTACCATGTCCAAGCCGAGGAGTTATTGTGTTTGCCTTCCACACCAGTCTTTCATTCAATTACGTTGTTGCCGTGCTGTGTCAGTGATTTAGCATTGTTTGGGATGGAAGGCACAATCGAGGATGCTCAGGCTTCATGGGACAGAACGGAGATCTTTAAAATACAGGAGGAGATCTCCTCTTTAAAAACCGAGATGGCTCGGTTAGTGGACTTGGTCGGACGAGCTTTTACAGCTATGGGCAAGGTCGAGGCGACTACTACAACGGACCAGCAGCAGGAAATATCATTAACGGGGGAACCGTTTCCTGTTTCCAATACAGTGACTGCACCACTGGTCGAGTCGAGCTCTCAGTTTGAGATACCTAATGGTCAAGCAATAAACGCAGATGGCGTTAAACGCTTGACTGAGGACAGATTATTGTGTAAAAGTAAGGAATTTAATTTAAATAACAGCAGGGACTCTATTACTGATTTCACATTTGATTTTAGTTTCTTTCACGCACGGAAGGAGGCGGAACGGCTTGGGGCACGTCCCAAACGCCCTATGCCTCTTAAAACATATTCTGGTGTTGCTAAGACACAATTAGACAACGCAAGAGGTACTGAGCTTAATTCAGAACATGTTATAAATATTTCGAGTCCCGATATATTTAGAAATGTGAATGTTCCTAAGGGTAAAAAGCAGTATGTTAACAATTACAGCAAACTTAATGTTATGAGTAAATCTAAAGGTGGTGAAACAAATGACTTATTGGAATGTTTTATGAAGGATGATTATGAGTTCACAAAACAGGATGTTGAAGGGGGTTATACAAATGGTCAACATTTTAAAAGAGATGATTTTAATAGGGATGATTCTACTATTAAGGACAGGATATATCTGTTTGGTAAGAAGCTATTGTCTATTAAGAATATTAAAATTGAAAATGCATATTTTACTAAATGTATGTCTTTAAAAATAGTACCTAAGGGTATTAGATTTTTTAAGATGCCTATGGGGGTTGATTTGGATCATGATGGGATGAGTGAATTTAATCATATGTTTGACAGTTTTGGTTATTGTTATATGAAAATGTTGATAAAGAAAAATGATGAAAAACTTTCACGTTTAATACAGGAGGTTGATGATTTAAATCATGAATGAATTACTAATGACTTGTTTCCTAAATGGAATGAATTGTATGACAAACAGTTTACAATGGCACAGCAGAAAGCTACTAATATATATCAAAGAAAAAGTAGGAAAATAGTTCGTGATTTGGACCTATATACTAACAACAGAGCATATATTTGGCCTAAAAACCATAGGGATGGTGGCAGTGATAGACATCAAAGGTATGACAATAGACATACTGACAGGAATGTAAATTTTCGGGGTGGCAGATTTTTCCCCCCTCAGAAAAATTCATTCACTCACAGTTATATGAAAAGGAGATAAGCAAAACTGGATCTGATAATGGTACGATGAGTGACTGCCCTGTAGTAGCAAACTTGGTTCTCAGCCAAGCATCTGTTGTGAATTCTGATGTACCAACACAGGTGGAAAAGGATCAGATAGTGAGCTCATACAACGGGTTTAAAGTATTTAATTACACAAATGTTGACATATCAGATGAATTTTACAGCTTATTTTCTAAAGGAATTAAATTTATACCGACTGTGAGTTTTAATTTAGTTGATGTCATCACTGAATTTAAATTATTTTGTCGGAGATTGAATTTAGCCCTACAATTTAAAAACAATGAATTTAAAAACAATGAATTTAACAACAATGATGGGATACATAATGGGAGGGAACAGGTTGTACTCAAGAAGAAAAGTACATATATACCCTGCAACCATGCGGTTGTGACAAGTTATGAGAAAATGGTTTGTCAGGACATATATAGTTTTTATAAAGTATGTAAGAGTGACAAGTATGCAATGTTGAATAAGAAGGACAATTTAACTGAAGGGGAATCTACTTGTTTACATTCATTAGTAAATAATAATGAAGTGAGGGTTATGAAACCCGATAAAGGGGGAAGTATTGTTTTATACAATAAAATGGATCATATTAATGAAATCTATAACATATTATATCAATCAGAGAATTATGAGGCCATCTCTCTTAATGAAGTTAACATCGGCTACAGGAGAATTGATTTAGCTGTGGAAGAATATGTTATAGATCACAGAATTACAGATGAGGTGTACCAGTTTTTGAAAGTTGAACATCGACTTTAGCCACAATTATAGGAATACCCAAGGTACATAACAATATGGAATGCCCCCCTTTTAGACCCATTATATCGGGTAGTAGGTCTAAAACATTTCCCTTGGGTGTAGCTATTGATAAATGGGTGAAGCACATATATAAAAACATTCCTCACCTTATAAAAGATTCATGGATGTTTCTTAGGAATTTAACATTGCAATTATGGAATGAGAACCTCATTTACATCACTATTGACGTAATTGATCTTTTCTCATGTATCCCTAAAGAAATTGGACTTGATTATTTTTGCAACAGCCTTAGGAAATATTCCAATATGGAATGGGACAGGATTAGCCTCATTGTTGATATGATGGGCTTAGTATTAGACTACAATTCTATACATTTTGAAAATGAATATTTTAGACAGACTATGGGTGTTGCAATAGGAGCAGCTTGCGCTCCCATATTTGCTAATCTTGTCATGCTTGAATGGGAAAACCTACACCTATTTAGAAGCAAATTCTTTCAACACATTGTTTATTATTCAAGGTTTTTGGATGATCTTTTTGTGCTATGGAAGGGTCCAGAAGAATTAATTCAGCCTTTCTTTGATTACATCAACAACAACACAGACCTCTTAAAGTTTACATATAATATCAATAAAAAGGGTACAGCCTACTTGGACACTTATGTTAGCCATGGTGACGATGGATTTGTTTCTTGCATACATAGAAAGACGACATTTTCCAATGATTACTTGGAATTCAGCAGTAATCATCCCAAATTTGTTTTTAAAAATGTTTTTAAAGGACAGTGTATCCAAGCATCCCGCATGTCATCGACCAGAGCTGTCTTGGATAATGAACTCAAATTAATTAGGTCAATGTTTAGTGTGAGAGGATACCCGGTTACCCTATTAAATGATGTTGTTAAATATGTCAGCAAAGAATGGGGTAACAAATATTTACCTTTGTTGGGTAACTCAACATATGGGGTTTTACCATCGGACAATAAACAAAAGGAGGGATTTGATAATAGGGTTTGTGTGTTAATTTATTCACCCATAGTTCAGCACATTGAAAACATAGTGAGGCAACACTGGAATTTATTTACTATGAACGATGATCTGGATTTGACTTTGGGGTCTCATCCCAAATTTGTTTATAAAACAGGACACAACCTCAAAAGGATTTTAGAATCAAATACCAGTGGTAAAAAAGGGGGATCATCTGGTACAAGTAAATGCGGAACATGCAACCAATGTTACACCATTAATGAAATAGGGGGTGTAAAATTGGAAAATTAAAAAAAAACATATATACATTGCAGGACAGGAAATTGCAATACTAAATTTGTCGTCTATCTTGCAACTTGCCAAGTATGCTCAGCGTTTTACATAGGCAAGACTGAGAGACAATTGAGACATCATATTTATGAGCATTAATATAGCATTAAGAACAAAGATACAAAGAATGCCCTTTACAGGCATATATTAAAATATGGTGATACACATTATTTTAAATTCTTAATCATTGATAAGGTTAATATTACAGTATATGGGGGGAACGTAAAAGCTTTTTTGGCCATGAAGGAGAGCAAGTGGCAGATTATCACTGATGCCACAAGATTGCCTGGCATCAATGATTTTATCAGCATAAAACCGTTCTTGCAGTTATAGTGTTTTGAACAGCGTTCCGCACATATATTTTGCATATATATATATATATATATATATATATATATATATATATATATATATATATTTTATATATATTTTTTATATATTTTTTTATATATTTTTGATACAATTTTTAAAACAGTCCATGAATTAATTCAACAGTCTATGAATCATATTTATTGTCAGGTTTGTTTTTTGACAACAGTCATTATGAGCATTTGATCTATGAGACATTCAATTAGTATTTATTTAGAATTTACGTACCTTATTTACATTTTAAATGTTAAGGGAATCATGTATTATTATGTGTTTTTATATGCTTAATATGCTTAACATATTGGAGGAATTCCTTATTTTTAAGATAGGATTTTTTAAGATAGGATTTAGTATCAAGACATGTTTTTTGTATACACGTTTTTTGTATACACCTTTAAATCATTATTGTTTGTGAAGTGGTTTTTGGCACCAGAATGATTATAAAATGAAAGTGCAGCTGTATGTCTTTGTTCTGAAGAAGTCTGCATGTGTCAGATAAAAGCGCTTAACCGGGTGTTCTTATTTTGTGTGCAATAAACTTTTTGTACTGTGTCCAAGCCGAGGAGTTATTGTGTTTGCCTTCCACACCAGTCTTTCATTCAAACCAACAACACACCCTGTGCATATGATGAAACTGTGCCACCTCCTGTCATCTGTGACATTGATGCAGGAACAGGCTAACATGGTTCTGATGCACAGGGTGACCTAATAGCAGTGTAGCAATGTTAGCATGTTGTCAACAGTAAAGTGTAATGATATCCTTGTAGGTATATCTGAGCAGGCATGATGCATTAAAGCTATGATTATCAATGTAGTATTGTTTACACCAGTGTTAATTCCAAAAATGTATTGTCCACCCATGTGCCACTTGGCTGATGTGTGTGGTACTGGCAGCATGTGTTGGTGAGTGGACGGTATGTGTGTGATGTGTGCAGTACAGATTTGCAGGTGTACATTTTTGAACATGGTGGAGGTGCACTGTCTGCATGTACGTGCATAGTGGACATATGGGAAGGGTGACATGCCCTGTATTACACAGTGTTAACACTTCATATTTCCTATTGGTGGCCAGTATGCATTTTACTACACATATGTTACAACTTGGGTACACATGTGTGTATGACATGGTTTGACACTATGCTGTGGGTGATACTGTTAATATCGGTCATTGGTTTGCATTCTGGTAGTATACATAACCTCAACAGCCTGACTTTAACCAATCGTTAGATAATGTCTTGACAACTGACACACAGATGTAGGATACACAGTAGCATTTGAATCCTTCCGGTACTATACTATACTATACCAGTAACCAGTGGTATTGACCACCACCCATTCCTGGGACCACTCCTGTTTGGCAAGTAGCCGTCCTAGGTACAAGCAAACACACTAGGGTCATGTCCATCCACATCTGGTAATGCATGCAGTGGCCTACAATGCATTCTCCGGATGAGACACTTATCCTCCACAAGGGTATCATACACACAGATACCTGTTGACCAACCCATGCTGTAAAGCTATAAGCCAACTATATCATAGTCATCCACATTTACTAAACATAGTATCCTGACAGTACCACATTGGTAGTAGCCTACAACATGTAGCAGGGGTACCGATGTGTACATACAGCCACATGTTATGTCATCTGTCCTTTGGTATTCACATTTCCAAAGGTATTCTGATGTCCCTCTGTGTATCACATATGCAATAAGGGGTCTGTATGCATATCCACAAAGTTATTGTACACCTATAATGAATGCCCATTATTGACAGACTGTGTTGTGTTTGAACATGTCTGAAATATACCCCAGGCATGAACCCTCACTCACACTATTCTATAGAAACTGTCATGGGTGTGTGTGACACAGATGACCTAGGCCACAGATCACTACAGTGGCTGGCCTTGTCACATGCATACATATGTGACCTAAGGTCTGAGAATGGTAACAGATGTATTCATGTAGAAAGCAGGCTTCACACCTATGAACTAATTGAGGTCACATGTACATATATGTATCTGCCACACAGATACCAATTGAGGTCACATGTACATATATGTATTTGCCACACAGATACCTGAAGTGTGCAATGCACATACTGTTATTTTACTGATATGTCATACAGTAGTAAAAGCAAAACCCACAGCACATTGACCAACAGTGTCACACACACTCAGCAATTGCAGGATTCAAACCCCTACCTAACTATTTTATGATACTAAAGAGATACACATTAACACAACATGTAATACGCTTTACTGGGAGTTTTCATTTCCACTGCTTTATTTGTGGGATACTGTCATCATCAGACTTGCCAAAAAGGAATTTACTTCTTTTAATGTGTTTTCCTAATCTCCAGGAAGGGCACTCCTCTCAAAGGAAATCACATACATACATCCCCCCAACACACACACAAACACTCAACAATTGCAGGATTCAAACCCTACTTAACTATGCTTTGATTCTAGAGAAATACGCATTAACACGACACTCTATATGCTTTACTGGGAGCTTTCATTTCCACTGCTGTATTTGTGGGATACTGACATCATCAGACTTGCCAAAGAGGAATTTACCTCTTTTAATGTGTTTTCCTAGTCTCCAAAAAGGGCACCCCTCTCAATGGAAATCACACAAACGCACCCAGCAATTGCAGGATTCAAACCCCTACTTAACTATATTATGATTCTAGAGAAGTACGCATTAACATGATACACTATATGTTTTACTGGGAGTTTTTATTTCCACTGCTGTATGTGTGGTATACAGACATCATCAGACTTGCCAAAGAGGAATTTACCTCTTTAAATGTGTTTTTCTAGTCTCCAAGAAGGGCACTCCTGTCAAAGGAAATCACACACATACACCCCCCTCCAACACACACATAAACACTCAGCAATTGCAGGATTCAAACCCTACTTAACTATGTTATGATTCTAGAAAGATACGCATTAACACGACACGCTATATGCTTTACTAGGAGCTTTCATTTCCACTGCTGTATTTGTGGGATACTCAACTCCACAGAAAAACAAACTTGTTAAGCACGAAAAAGACGCCAACCCCAATCCAATATCGACTAGGCTTAGTTGCGAGTCCTGCAAGTTGTCTAGTTAATAAATCCAAGTAACGTGAAAACGTAATACAAATAACGCTTTTATTTGTTCAAAAAAGAAGAGCGTTTTTGCCGTGGTATTACCACAGCTTCTTCAGCATAAAAACACTATTTTAAAAAAGACCGCCAGTTAAATACATGAACGGTGCATGACGTGGTGAATTAAAATAAATGCATTTAAAGAGACACCTTACCAAACCACGCACCATGCACCCACAAGTTACTACCATTATAAAATTTATGTTAAAATCATTTTAAACATGCCTTCCTTTAAAAATTATTTATATAAGGGACTACTCTTATTAAAAAGTGTATATATATGTCACCGTATTCCTTAGGAAATACATTGTAAATTAGTCTTCTTAATACCTACTAGGACTACATTGCAAAACAGCCAATAATCAGTTATAAAAATCTTTAGTTTATGAATCAACAAATTTTCCAAACCTAAATACAGTTAACATATCCCAACATATATAGTTCTTCCCAAATTAATTAAAATAATTAATATAAAGTTACAATTAATGTTAATAATATAAATGTGTGTGGGAATTATACCTTCAAATAAGATAAAATAAAGTTCATAAACCTGTTTGTTATTTATACTTTTATATAAGAATAATTATGTGCAAAAAATCATAAACTTGAATTAAGATAAACAAAAACTAAAATTAATCCTAATAAAATATTAGGGTAATAAACTCTATTTCTGTTTATGTCTCAAGTAATTCCTCATTTTTAGGATACATGAAATGTTACAACTCTCATTTAGTCCTGGAAAACAAAATGAATTCAAGCGAAGCTGCCATTCTAACTCACGGACTTCTAACAGTATATTCGTAGGTCCTGCTCTCAAAGTTTGTGGTACCGAGTCAATAGCTAAAAAACTAAAACTATGACCCTCATGTTTTTCACAATGTTCGTAGGTCCTCCTCTCAAAGTTTGTGGTACCGAGTCAATAGTTAAAAAACTAAAACTATGACCCTCATGTTTTTCACAATGTTTTGCCAGGGCATTTTCGCATTTTCCCGTTCTTATTGCGTACAAATGCTCATATACCCTGTCGCGTAATCTACGATCAGTTTTTCCTATGTAGTATGCTTCACAGCAATTGCATAACGCAAGGTAAACTATAGACCTAGAAATACAATTTGTGGGATACTGACATCATCAGATTTGCCAAAGAGGAATTTACCACTTTTAATGTGTTTTCCTAGTCTCCAAAAAGGGCACTCCTCTCAAAAGAAATCACACATATAACCCCTCAAACCCTACTTAATGTGTTAACACGACACGCTATATGCTTTACTGGGAGCTTTCATTTCCACTGCTGTATTTGTGGGATACTGACATCATCAGACTTACCAAAGAGGAATTTATCTCTTTTAATATGTTTTCCTAGTCTCCAAAAATTGCACTCCTCTCAACGGAAATCACACACACCCAGCAATTGCAGGATTCAAACCCCTACCTAACTATGTTATGATTCCAGAAAGGTATGTATTAACACGACGCACTTTATGCTTTACTGGGAGTTCTCATTTCCACTGCTGTGTTTGTGGGATACTGACATCATCAGACTTGCCAAAGAGGAATTTACCTCTTTTAATGTGTTTTCCTAGTCTCCAAAAATGGCACCCTTCTCAACTGAAATCACACATACACTCAGCAATTGCAGGATTCAAACTCATACCTAACTATGTTATGATTTTAGAGAGATATGCATTAACACAATGAGCTATAGACTTTACTGGGAGTTTTCATTTCCACTGCTGTATTTGTGGGATACTGAACTCATCAGACTTGCCAAAGAGGAATTTACCTCTTTTAATGTGTTTTCCTAGTCTCCAAAAAGGGCACTCCTCTCAAAGGAAATCACACACATAACCCCCCTCCCCCACAAACACACTCAGCAATTGCAAGATTCAAAATCCCTACCTAACTATGTTATGATTCTAGAAAGGTACACATTAACATGACGCAGTATATGCTTTACTGGGTGCTTTCATTTCCACTGCTGTATTTGTGGGATACTGACATCATCAGACTTGCCAAAGAGGAATTTACCTCTTTTAATGTGTTTTCCTAGTCTCCAAAAAGGGTACTCCTCTCAAAGGAAATTATACACACACCCACACACTCAACAATTGCAGGATTCAAACCCCTACCTAACTATGCTATGACACTACAGAGATACACATTAACACGATGCACTATATGTGTTACTGGGTGCTTTTGTTTCCACTGCTGTACTTGTGGGATACTGACATCATCAGACTTGCCAAAGAGGAATTTACCTCTTTTAATGCGTTTTCCTAGTCTCCAAAAAGGGCACTCCTCTCAAAAGAAATCATACACACACTCACACAGTAATTGTAGGATTCAAACCCCTATCTAACTATGTTATGATACTAGAGAGATACACATTAATATAACACCCTATATGCTTTATTGGGGAATTTTGGTTACACTACTGTATTTATGGGATACTGACATCATCAGACTTGCCAAAGAGAAATTTATCTTTTTTAATGTGTTTTCCTAGTCTCCAGAAAGTGCACTCTTCTCAATGGAAATCACACACATACCCCCCCCCCCCCAAAAACATACATAAACAAACACTCTGCAATTGCAGGATTTAAACCCTACCTCACTACGTTATGATTTTAGAGAGTTATGCATTAACACGACGCACTATATACTTTACTTGGAGCTATTATTTCCACTGATGCATTTGTGGGATACTGACATCATCAGACTTGCCAAAGAGGAATTTACCTCTTTTAATGTGTTTTCCTAGTCTCCAAAAAAGGGCACTCCTCTCAAAGGAAATCATACACCCACCCACACATACACTCAGCAATTGCAAGATTCAAACCACTACCTAATTATTCTATGACATTAGATAGATACACATTAACATGACGCACTATATGTTTTACTGGGAGCTTTTATTTCCACTGCTGTATTTGTGGGATACTGACATCATCAGATTTGCCAAAGAGGAATTTACCTCTTTTAATGTGTTTTCCTAGTCTCCAAAAAGGGCACTCCTCTCAAAGGAAATCACACACATGCACACACCCCCGACACACACACACAAATACTCAGCAATTGTAGGATTCAAACCCTACCTAATTATGTTATGATTCTAGAAAGATATGCATTAACATGACATGCTATATGCTTCACTAGGAGCTATTATTTCCACTGCTGAATTTGTGGGATACTGACATCATCAGACTTGCCAAAGAGGAATTTACCTCTTTTAATGTGTTTTCCTAGTCTCCAAAAAAGGGCACTCCTATCAAAGGAAATCATACACCCACCCACACATACACTCAGCAATTGCAAGATTCAAACCACTACCTAATTATGCTATGACATTAGATAGATAAACATTAACATGACGCACTATATGCTTTACTGGGAGCTTTTATTTCCACTGCTGTATTTGTGGGATACTGACATCATCAGATTTGCCAAAGAGGAATTTACCTCTTTTAATGTGTTTTCCTAGTCTCCAAAAAGGGCACTCCTCTCAAAGGAAATCACACACATGCACACACCCCGACACACACACAAATACTCAGCAATTGTAGGATTCAAACCCTACCTAATTATGTTATGATTCTAGAAAGATATGCATTAACATGACATGCTATATGCTTCACTAGGAGCTTTTATTTCCACTGCTGTATTTGTGGGATACTGACATCATCAGACTTGCCAAAGAGGAATTTACCTCTTTTAATGTGTTTTCCTAGTCTCCAAAAAAGGGCACTCCTCTTACAGGAAATCATGCACACACAAAGCCCACACATGCAACAATTGCAGGATTCAAACCCCTATCTAACTATGTTACTAGCGAGATACACATTAACACGACACACTATATGCTTTATTAGGGAATTTTGTTTCCACTGCTGTATTTGTGGGATACTGACATCATCAGACTTGCCAAAGAGGAATTTACCTTTTTTAATGTGTTTACCTAATCTCCAGGAAGTGCACTCCTCTCACAGGAAATCACACACATACACCCCCCCAACACACACACACACACACACACACACACACACACACACACACACAAACACTCAGCAATTGCAGGATTCAAACCCTACCTAACTATGTTATGATTTTAGAGAAGTACGCATTAACACAACACGCTATATGCTTCACTAGGAGCTTTTATTTCCACTGCTGTATTTGTGGGATACTGACATCATCAGACTTGCCAAAGAGGAATTTACCTCTTTTAATGTGTTTGCCTAGTCTCCAAAAAGGGCAATCCTCACAAAGGAAATCACACACACACAGCAATTACAGGATTCAAACCCCTACCTAATTATGTGATGATTCTAGAGAGTTATGCATTAACATGACGCACTATATGCTTTACGGGGAGTTTTCATTTCCAGTGCTGTATTTGTGGGATACTGACATCATCAGACTTGCCAAAGAGGAATTTACCTCTTTTAATGTGGTTTCCTAGTCTCCAAAAAGGGCACTCCTCTCAAAGGAAATCATACACAACCCCCTCCCACTCAGCAATTGCAGGATTTAAACCCCTACCTAACTATGTTATGATTCTAGAGAGGTGCGCATTAACACAACGCGCTATACACCTTACTAGGTGCTTTTATTCCACTGCTGTATTTGTGGGATACTGACATCATCAGACTTGCCAAGGAGGAATTTACCTCTTTTAATGTGTTTTCCTAGTCTCCAAAAAGGGCACTCCTCTCAAAGGAAATCATACACACACAAACCCACGCACGCAACAATTGCAGGATTCAAACCCCTATCTAACTATGTTATGATACCAGAGATACACATTAATATGACACACTATATGCTTTACTGGGGAATTTTGTTTCCACTGCTGTATTTGTGGGATACTGACATCATCAGAATTGCGAAAGAGGAATTTACCTCTTTTAATGTGTTTTCCTAGTCTCCAAAAAGGGCACTCCTCCTCAAAGGAAATCATACATACACACACTCAGCAATTGCAAGATTCAAACCCCTACCTAACTATGTTATGATACCAGAGATACACATTAATATGACACACTATATGCTTTACTGGGGAATTTTGTTTCCACTGCTGTATTTGTGGGATACTGACATCATCAGACTTGCCAAAGAGGAATTTACCTCTTTTAATGCATTTTCCTAGTCTCCAGGAAGGGCACTCTTCTCAAAGGAAATCATATACACACAAACCCACACACGCAGCAATTTCAGGATTCAAACCCCTACCTAACTATGTTATGATACTAGCGAGATACACATTAACATGACGCACTACATGCTTTACTGGGGAATTTTGTTTCCACTGCTGTATTTGTGGGATACTGACATCATCAGATTTGCCAAAGAGGAATTTACCTTTTTTAATGTGTTTTCCTAGTCTCCAGGAAGTGCACTCCTCTCACAGGAAATCACACACATACACCCCCCAACACACACACACACACACACAAACAAACACACAGCAGTTGCAGAATTCAAACCCTACTTCACTATGTTATGAGAGTTACGCATTAACACGACACACTACATGCTTTTCTAGGAGCTTTCATTTCCACTGCTGTATTTGTGGGATACTGACATCATCAGACTTGCCAAAGAGGAATTTACCTTTTTTAATGTGTTTACCTAATCTCCAGGAAGTGCACTCCTCTCACAGGAAATCACACACATACACCCCCTCAACAGACACACACACACACACACACACACACACACACACACACACACACACACACACACACACACACACAAACACTCAGCAATTGCAGGATTCAAACCCTACCTAACTATGTTATGATTTTAGAGAAGTACGCATTAACACAACGCGCTATATGCTTCACTAGGAGCTTTTATTTCCACTGCTGTATTTGTGGGATACTGACATCATCAGACTTGCCAAAGAGGAATTTAGCTCTTTTAATGTGTTTGCCTAGTCTCCAAAAAGGGCACTTCTCACAAAGGAAATCACACACACCCAGCAATTACAGGATTCAAACCCCTACCTAATTATGTGATGATTCTAGAGAGGTATGCATTAACATGACGCACTATATGCTTTACGGGGAGTTTTCATTTCCAGTGCTGTATTTGTGGGATACTGACATCATCAGACTTGCCAAAGAGGAATTTACCTCTTTTAATGTGGTTTCCTAGTCTCCAAAAAGGGCACTCCTCTCAAAGGAAATCACACACAACCCCCTCCCACTCAGCAATTGCAGGATTTAAACCCCTACCTAATTATGTAATGATTCTAGAGAGGTACGCATTAACACAAAGCGCTATACACCTTACTAGGTGCTTTTATTCCACTGCTGTATTTGTGAGATACTGACATCATCAGACTTGCCAAAGAGGAATTTACCTCTTTTAATGTGTTTTCCTAGTCTCCAAAAAGGGCACTCCTCTTAAAGGAAATCATGCACACACAAACCCACACATGCAACAATTGCAGGATTCAAACCCCTATCTAACTATGTTACTAGCGAGATACACATTAACACGATGCACTATATGCTTTATTAGGGAATTTTGTTTCCACTGCTGTATTTGTGGGATACTGACATCATCAGACTTGCCAAAGAGGAATTTACCTTTTTTAATGTGTTTACCTAATCTCCAGGAAGTGCACTCCTCTCACAGGAAATCACACACATACACCCCCAACACACACACACACACACACACACACACACACACACACACACACACACACACACACACACACACAAACACTCAGCAATTGCAGGATTCAAACCCTACCTAACTATGTTATGATTTTAGAGAAGTACGCATTAACACAACGCGCTATATGCTTCACTAGGAGCTTTTATTTCCACTGCTGTATTTGTGGTATACTGACATCATCAGACTTGCCAAAGAGGAATTTACCTCTTTTAATGTGTTTGCCTAGTCTCCAAAAAGGGCACTCCTCACAAAGGAAATCACACACACACAGCAATTACAGGATTCAAACCCCTACCTAATTATGTGATGATTCTAGAGAGTTATGCATTAACATGACGCAAAATATGCTTTACGGGGAGTTTTCATTTCCAGTGCTGTATTTGTGGGATACTGACATCATTAGACTTGCCAAAGAGGAATTTACCTCTTTTAATGTGGTTTCCTAGTCTCCAAAAAGGGCACTCCTCTCAAAGGAAATCATACACAACCCCCTCCCACTCAGCAATTGCAGGATTTAAACCCCTACCTAACTATGTTATGATTCTAGAGAGGTGCGCATTAACACAACGCGCTACACACCTTACTAGGTGCTTTTATTCCACTGCTGTATTTGTGGGATACTGACATCATCAGACTTGCCAAAGAGGAATTTACCTCTTTTAATGTGTTTTCCTAGTCTCCAAAAAGGGCACTCCTCTCAAAAGAAATCATACACACACAAACCCACGCATGCAACAATTGCAGGATTCAAACCCCTATCTAACTATGTTATGATAGCAGAGATACATATTAATATGACACACTATATGCTTTACTGGGGAATTTTGTTTCCACTGCTGTATTTGTGGGATACTGACATCATCAGACTTGCCAAAGAGGAATTTACCTCTTTTAATGTGTTTTCCTAGTCTCCAAAAAGGGCACTCCTCCTCAAAGGAAATCATACATACACACACTCAGCAATTGCAAGATTCAAACCCCTACCTAACTATGTTATGATACCAGAGATACACATTAATATGACACACTATATGCTTTACTGGGGAATTTTGTTTCCACTGCTGTATTTGTGGGATACTGACATCATCAGACTTGCCAAAGAGGAATTTACCTCTTTTAATGTGTTTTCCTAGTCTCCAGGAAGGGCACTCTTCTCAAAGGAAATCATACACACACAAACCCACACACGCAGCAATTGCAGGATTCAAACCCCTACCTAACTATGTTATGATACTAGCGAGATACACATTAACATGACGCACTACATGCTTTACTGGGGAATTTTGTTTCCACTGCTGTATTTGTGGGATACTGACATCATCAGATTTGCCAAAGAGGAATTTACCTTTTTTAATGTGTTTTCCTAGTCTCCAGGAAGTGCACTCCTCTCACAGGAAATCACACACATACACCCCCCAACACACACACACACACACAAACAAACACTCAGCAGTTGCAGAATTCAAACCCTACTTCACTATGTTATGAGAGTTACGCATTAACACGACACACTACATGCTTTTCTAGGAGCTTTCATTTCCACTGCTGTATTTGTGGGATACTGACATCATCAGACTTGCCAAAGAGGAATTTACCTCTTTTAATGTGTTTGCCTAGTCTCCAAAAAGGGCACTCCTCACAAAGGAAATCACACACACCCAGCAATTATAGGATTCAAACCCCTACCTAACGATGTTATGATTCTAGAAAAGTATGCATTAACATGACGCACTCTATGCTTTACTAGGAGGTTTCATTTCCAGTGCTGCATTTGTGGGATACTGACATCATCAGACTTGCCAAAGAGGAATTTACCACTTTTAATGTGTTTTCCTAGTTTCCAAAAAGGGCACTCCTCTCAAAGGAAACCATACACAGCAATTGCAGGATTCAAACCTTTACCTAATTATGTTATGATATTAGAGAGATACGCATTAACACAATGCACTATATGCTTTATTGGGTGGCTTCTTGTCTCCTGCTATATTTGTAGATGCTGACATCATCAGACTTGACATGGTAATGTGTGCAGAGTTTGTTTTATGCAATCCCAGGAATGAACCATGTGGGACAGCAGGTGTTAACAGCTTGAACAGGACTCCACAATTCTTAGCTTGTGTGATCTATCTGTGGACAAATTTCTTATGACAATACATATTTATGCACAGATTGTTGATTTTGTGGATACGACATGTGTCTGGGATGTTGATAAAGGGCTATTCAAAGTCTATGTGGGATGTGTGTAGCTCCTTTCAGTGATGTATGTCCTGGGTGGCTGCCTTGCAAACAGTCTAGCAGGTTTGGGAACCATGATCTGCCCATGAACAAACCAAAGTTGGTAGGGCTGTGTGTCTGTCGGCTTCCAATAGCTCTGTTTTTGACTTCAATCATGATGGACTCCATGGCCTTGCAGATCAGACTTCATAGGCTTATAGGACTATAGTTCCCATGGTCTGTTGTGCACCAACACTTGTGGGGTGTGCCATATGTTGCTGTAACCCATTCAACAGTTTCAGATCCTGTAGAGAGGGTGAGGCTCAACAGACTGTTCAGGTGCAGGGTCTGTTTGTTCTGCAGTTCACTTTTGACACATATAGGGAAACAATGTAATCCAGTTGATGCTATGTTTTCGGCTTTGGAAGGAGCTGTTTACCCATTCTACATGTGATATCTCCTGGTATGATGATAGGGCCTTTTGTCAGTGGGAGGTGGGTATGTATGTATGGGCCTGTCTGACAGGATGTTGGCATTGTCAGTCAGGTACAGTTGGCGCTGACTCAGGACATATATGAGTGTACATTGCTATTTATGACATAGCTGAAGGAAGTGTCATGGTTCTGTCTGGACTCCTTCGCAGATAATCTTTCCAAAACACCGACAAACCTGAGCACTAAACCCCTGTTATACTCTTTTACACACTTAACACCCTACTGATCCTTTTTGATCAGTCAACAAAGTATTTCATCATAATATCCTGGCATGTCCAAAGGTCGGTTTCATGTGTACTCTCCAGTCCAGCTGGTGAATATGGGAATTTTGAGGCAATGTTACAACTGCCTTATGTACACAGACAACCCTCTCCTCCTCCCAACAAACTCAGATATATGTAAGAGATGCAACTATATAGACAAACAGGAGGCTGAGCTCTCTC
Source organism: Protopterus annectens (assembly GCF_019279795.1). NCBI lineage: Eukaryota > Metazoa > Chordata > Ceratodontiformes > Protopteridae > Protopterus > Protopterus annectens. Next base: position 367,631,899 of record NC_056726.1, on the reverse strand, counting down.
AACCCATGACTGGCACAGTCTATCAGGTAGTGAAGGTAACCACACACACCACAAATCCAGTCTCACAAAGACCTATAGCAACAGCAAACAAAATACATTACTACACAAAAACATACTCGGAGGCTCTAAATAAAATCTGCCTAAGCAGCAGAGACCTCCAAACCAGACACCCAAACAACTGCTACCCCACAACAATACCCACATATCACATAGTTCACAAAGTCAGTGTGCTACACAGTCACTGCCCTTAGGGCTAAACAACACACCTAATACACTTGTAATAGGTGACTCTATTGTCAGACACACTGATGTCCCACTCACCAGGCTGAACAAGGAGAAGGTCACTTTGAGCTGTCTGTCGGGTGCCAGGATCCGCCACATAACACATGCACTGAGGTCACTCCAAAGCAAGTACAAATATGGCTCCATCATTGTCCATGCTGGTGTGAATGACCTCAGACGTTCGTCCCTGGACTACCCTCACCAAGAATGATGGCACAGTATACAGACAAAATGATCAATTTTAACAGTTGGCTAACGTATTGGTGTCATTCAAAGGGGATCCAGTGTTTGTCAGCCTGGGATGACATGCTCAACATGCCACGTTGCTTCGCTAGGGACAGCTTGCACCTGTCACCCCTGGACTTTCGAATACTGGCTAAGGCTCTTGCCACACCCATAGTGCCTTTTTTAGGCAAGACTCAAAAGACAAGCCCACCTCCATAGACAATACAAGGTAAAAGAAACTAAGGTTAATGCTGCTCAGCACCAGATATCTAAACCTCAAAATGCACACACTCAAGGCTCTCCTCAGTATGGAGAATGTCGATATCTGTGCAGTAACAGACACCTGGTTCAGGCTCCCGAAAGCACCCCAGCACTACCAGGTTATACTTCAGACCATGCTTTTCGGCCACAAAACCTGGACCGATCAACAAAAATAGGGGGGGTATCCATATACATCACAGATACAAACACCTCCAGGTTTGTAGCACTGCACGAAGCATCGGAGACCATACATGTGCAACTAACAATGGGCAGAACTGCCTTTCAGTTTGTAGACTGCTACAGACCACCCTCCCAAACTCAGGAACCCCACTTGGCTTTCCTGAGAACACTGGAGAATATGAAGGTCTCTCCAAACACCATTATATTGAGTGACTTCAACTAACCAAACATTGACTGGGAATACTACTCAAGCCCCAACACCCTCGCCCAACGGTTGCTAGAATTTATAAACTCAAATTCTAGGGCACAACGGGTCACCACACCCACAAGAGGGGAAAACATATTGGACCTGATCATCACCAACATGGGGACTCTATATTCCACACAAGAGGTATACCCCTCATTGGTAAGGTCAGACCATACATTTATCTCACTGGACATCCATATCACATCCCCACCCCCATGCTAGGTAATCTCGTTGAAGAACTTCTCAAAAGCAAACGTCACACTTCTCAAAACTGAGGTGGTATCTTTCAAAGACCCTGGGACAGTGGTAAATACGGCTCAGACCACTGAATCCTTTACAAACGCATTCTATGGACACCTACTGGAATGCATGGATTGTGCTATCCCAGATAAAAACAAGACTCACTCCTCCAAAGGCAGGGGACCTGTCTGGTGGACCCCGGCCATAAATAAGCTATACAACGAAAGGAGGAGGCTACTACATGATAGAGCACAATCCCAAAAAGGGAAGGCATCTCTGATCAGTACTAGCAAGAAGCTACGATCACTCATGAATTTATCTAAGGCCCGCTTCGAAAGAACAATTGCACCAGACACTAAGGACAATCACAAGGCCTTCTTTAGTTATGTCAGGAACCTGGGTGGCAACTCCCAGATATGCTGTGAGTTAGTGCAAAATGACAAACAATACACTGAACCCACAGACATTGCCAACATCCTGGCAAACAGGTTCAGTGCAAATGTCTCTCCCCATCCCCCCTAAAGAGCAAATGTCCATCCCAACAGAGTGCAGCCTCCCTGACATCACAGATGAACAGGTGGGAGCTGCCCTCTCCAAAGCAGACAACACAGCATCAATGGGACCGGACGGTGTCCCGGCCTGCATCTTACACGAGCTTCATGAAGAACTTAACCCTCACATTAAGTCACTGTTCAATATCAGACTTACTACAGGATATGTACCCAAGGAATGGCGTACAGAAACAGTGGCCCCACTCCACAAAGGTGGTGCCACAACAGACCCCGGACACTATCGCCCTATAAACCTAACTAGCCTGGTCTGCAAAGCTATGGAGCATATCATCATGGAACTTATACACAAAGACATTGGGAACCTACAGACACTGGATCCTACCCAATTCGGCTTTGTTGAGGGCAGATCTTGCCTCTTAAACCTGGTCGACTTCTTTAAACAGTTACCAGGTCCATAGACGTAGGGAAGGTAGTCCACACAGCCTACCTGGACCTCGCAAAACCCTTCGACACAATACCCCACTCAGGCATCATAAATAAGCTCACCAGCTTAGATATCAACACATATGTCACAAGATGGATTGCTAAATGGATCAGGGATAGCACCCACATGGTCATTATTGCAGGTGCCATGTCTGACTCTACACCAGTTACAAGTGGCGTCCCACAAGGCTCAGTCCTGAGACCTTTCTTGTTCAGTATATATTTCTCTGATGTACAGGCTAACACAGGAGGAATATGGCTGACCAAGTTCGCAGATAACTGCAAACTGGGTGCCATAATCGACTCTCCAGCTGGCACAAGCATCCTCCAAAAGGGTCTCACAGAGATGGATAACTGGTGCCAGAGCCATGGCCTACAGCTAAATGCCATTAAATGCATAGTCATCCCCTTTGGGAATAACAAAGTGCCCACACATTACCACATAGGTGGTACTCCATTAAGTACAAAAGAAGTTATTAGGGATTTGGGGACCCAAGTAGATAGTAATCTCGTCTTTGACAATCATGTTGCCAAAGTGGTTAGACAGACCTTCTATATAGCCCACCTTATCCCAAAAGGTTTCACATCTAGAGCAAGTGAGGTCATCAGGCCCATAATTGGATACAATGCCCCATTTGGGATGTACCTTACCCGACACCTGCAGCAACTGTAATGGCCACAAAAGTACCTCACCAAGTGGATCTAGGGACTCACACAGATGCCCTGCGCAGTCCGGCTAAAGTAACTCAAACTCTACTCAGTCGCTTACTGCCTACTCGGATGCGATCTGCGTCTGATGTTTAAAGCCATGTCCAACCCAGAATTAATGGACATGCTCCACCTCTGGATATCCGAATCCCTTAGAGCTACACGCTCCAGGGACTTAAACATCAGCACATATATTAATAAGACATGCTGGAGGGACAGATTCATATCTCAGAGGCTCCCCCCACTTTGGAATGAGATCCCAATCCTGCATAGGCAGAGCCCCTCACTGACCCTCTACAGGAGAAATCTTGATGAGTGGATGGGTGATCGTATGTTTACCCCTGGGATCTCTTCTGGGTCCCTGCTAGACAGAGGCACAATAAACTAACCATAAAAGGGCTATCTTGTGTGACTTACTATTCACAGGCACAGTGTACTAATCTAACAGGGTTGCAAAAGCCAAACACACTCTGGCTAGGCTTATAAATGCCCTAGGGCAGATAGCCTAGTATCACCCTATGAACCTATGATAATGTTTGGAGTGCATATTATTAATTGATGATACTGATTGAAGGTTTTTTATCTTCTTTGCTTTCCCACTTTCTATGAACAACCTAAGTATCTGTAGAACATATTTGATTATGACAGGGTTCCAATATATTATATATGTGTCTGTTGTCATATAACTGTGTGCACAAGGCGGATTGGTGAATAGTGAGAGGTTCCTGGGTTAACACATGCAACTGCCGGATATGTGTGGCCCACTGCTGTACTCAGACATGGCCTAAGTGTGTGAGCATGCCCAGTTTGGCCTTTCAGTGTTTTGTTGCCTGACATTTGTCTCATTTATTCAAGTGTGTGAGCATGCCCAGTGGAACCTTTCAGTATGTTGCTGTCTGAAGTCCACTACATTTGTTAATGTGTGTGAACATGACCAATATTAACATTCATACTATATGTGTGTTGAAAATCAGGTTCTATTTTTACTGCAGGGCTCACCTTTGTGTCATAACTCGACAGGGATTATGCTGTGCCTACAGGGTTTCCATGAGATACTTTGCAAAGACTTATCAACATTTCTTCATACAGGCTGACCGGTGAAGTACTGTCATGGTTTAATGGCTCAGTACTATGACTATAGTGCACAGTATCCTGGGTTCGAAGCCTGTCATTGCTTTATATTTTCATACTGAGCAGACCAGAATGCTTAAGGGCCAGTAGAGCAAATATGAGCATGTTGGCTTTTGCTCAACTATGCCCAACTTTGACCAAGCTTTCCAACATTGCTCAACGTTAACCAACATTGCTGAACGTTGCCCAATATTGCTCAACATTGACCAAAATTGTGCTAGTTAGTGTGTGCAATTTTGTTTACATATACTAAATAGTGGTAAAAGCTGTTTAGCACTGCTTTATATTGCTTAACACATGGCAATCATGCCTCAGGTGGTGCTGCAGGGCTGCCTATGTGGGATGCACATACTACACTCCCTATACATGTTTGAAAACAGATAGTGTCAAGTTAGGCATCCCTTTTACTATATGTGCGAGTCAAAGAGAGGTATAATTTCCAGGGTTCTTACTGAGCCAGTGTATGTGCTATGCATTGCCTCTTTGCCAAGGCCAAAGCATACTGGGCACGCCTCCTTCTGCCTACTGGGGCAGGCTCAGATTGTTCCTCCTCCGAGTCACGCTCTGCCTGTGATGGCCTTGGCAATGGTGGGGGGCTGTTTGGCCTGGGCCTATGCTGTTCCTGCTGCAGCTGTTTTCACAGGATCATATTATGCAGCATAGCACATACCATGACAATTTGGGTACATGTAGTTGGTGAGTACTGCAAGGCTCCACCAGATGTGTCCAGGCACCAGAACAGTGACTTAAGCAGCCCAAACACACGCTCGATTACATTTCATGTTTGTGCGTGTGCCTCATTATGGCGTTCCTGTTAAGGTGTGTGTGTGTTTCTGATGGGTGTCATCAGCCACGGCTCCAGTGCATAGCCAGCATCCCCTGCTAGGTGACCATGAGGGATGTCCCCATTGGCAAATGTCTGGTACAGCTGTGTCAGATGCCAGATATGGGAATCATGGTAGCTTCCAGGGCAGCCAGCACACACATTCAGTATTATGCCCTGGGCATCACACACGACCTGGCAGTTGATGGAGGGTAAGCCCTTGTGGTTAAAGTAGACCCTACCCTGCTCACTGGCTGGTGCTTTGATGCATATGTGCGTGCAGTCTATTGCATCCACTACCTCAGGGTATTCTGCTATTTGCTGGAAAAGATGCATATTGCTGGCCAATACCTCACGGGAATTGGGGAAATATACATGATGACTGACATGTGCTGACATGGCATCCAGGAACTGGTGCAGTACCCTGGATGCTGATGCCTGTGATATCCCCATCATATCACCAGTTGGTCTCTGGAAGGTACCTGTTGCTAGTATTCTTAGGCCAACAGATACCTTGTTTTCCACTGGGATGGGTTCCCCTCTGTTGGTTCTGTGTGTGAGGTGTGGCCTGCACAGCTCAACAATTTGCTGCTTGAGGTCTCTGTCCACTCTATAGTGCTCCACTATCTCCAGCTCATGTAGCCCCTGATAGGTTACCCTGGGCCTGTATACTCTTCTCCGTCTCCTCACTGGGGGTTGTCCAGCAGCATTCGCATTGTCACCACCCTCAGCATGTTGCATATGTCACCTTATAATAGCAATGGCAGCCCCTAACATTTCTTTGTCTCACTAGAGCTTTTTCAGTTTTCACTTCTATTAGTTTACTGCAGTGTTGCAGTGTCTCTGAGGAAAACATGGTGGAAAGTTGTTTGCAGAGTTTTAAGGGCTGGGCTGGGCTAGTGTACTGCCTGTGTAATTGCCTGATTCTGATTGTTTTCAACTGCTAACTCTGCTAGTACTCCCTGGTTAACTTCCTACTATTTGTTGTGCTTCCTTTTCCCTTTCTATTTCCTCATGTGGGCAGCGCCACGCACACAAGCGCAAACACGCGCACACCAGCTCACACGCATGCACACATGCTTACACGGACTAAAACTTGCTTATTCTTGCTAAAACACATGCACACAGGTGCAAAAGCACTTACACAACTTTAAACAACCTTACACATACTAACTCCGGCTTAGACGCGTGCACACGGGTGCACACACACGCACACAGTCTTACTCGGATATACAGGTGTGCACCTGCGCTCAAACACATTCCAGGCACTTCAACAAGAAACTTTAGTGTTATCCACGGCATACACCTTCAATTTCTTGCCTTTAGCTAGGGTACCTGTTGACACACCTCTTCCAGTAATGAGTAACTGACAGCAAACATATGCCACTCTGCTCCAATGAGCTTCACTTCTTTCATACATACCCCCCCTCATGATGTCACCTATCTTCTACTCTGATACTCCCCTTATCCTACTCGTACACTCCACTGACTGTGCTCATTTGCTATGTAAACTTGGGATTTACTATCCTTACCCTCATTTGCATAGGATTGCCTACTAATGCTTGGTTACATCTTTTAGACTGAGCTTCCCCCCTTAGCAACCTCTACTTGGTAGCCATGTTGTCTTCAGCCTGCCATTACCTTGCACTGTAAATTAGGAATTACAATAAAATCCATATCTGTGGATTTTAATTATTGGTTTTCTGGTTTTTAGAGTGCAGCACGTTTGTGTGGTGCTGCGCTATGCTTAAACTTCGGAGATAGGGATAAAAAAAAAATATTTTATTTTTATTTTGCATCGGTGAACATTGCCAATGGCTGTATTTTTGGCCATTGGCATGCTTCCTCAACTGGATGCATCCTTTTTTTGGGGCTGTCACGGCTCCGTTTTGCTATTTGCAGAACGGTACTCAGTTGTCAACAGGGTACATTTCTGCAAATAACACTACTCTTACTTGGGCAGGTTCGGGTTTCCTGGATTGCAAATTTACCTCATTTGCATAGCTTTTGTCTGCAATCGAGGTAATTTGCATATCCTAGCCCTGTCCGTGTAAGAGTCGTTTTAGGAGCTCTCTTGCACGCCCCTACCGGCTGTTCCTGGATCGCTCGGCGGACATGTTGGCTGCATGGAGTCTTACTCTACTCTTAGACTCCGTGCAAGCCTTCATGAATATGGCCCATAGTATAATGAGAAATAAAACTGATTTTAATGTTTGTTCCATGAATAACACCTGTATGGAAAGCCACTTGAGCTTCACTGCTAATGCAGAACTGCAAACAGTCCAAATAATACATCATTCAGCTAAGAGAAAATATTAAGTGAGATGTAATAAATATAACATTTTTAAACAAATGTAGAATAAAAGCTTTGCTTCAACCCATCACAGATGGATTCAGTGCTTAATGTTGCCCTGTTAAAGACCTCCTGCACAAGCAAGACTACATTAAATTCATACACAGTTCCTTGTAAAACATAGTCTGTGAGTTTTTAAATTATTATTCCCCTTCAAGCTTGCCAGACAACCACAGTGCATAGCGTTCTTATTAATCTGAATAAAGGAATTAAATAAAGCAAATTGTATAGCAGTAATCAGTTGTGAGCTCTAGCTAAAAAGATTATATATTTCTGACACCAGATGCCAGAAGAAACGAAAATAAGTGGCACATCATTTTAGCAGTTAACAGTAAATTAAACGCTGAGACGATGATGATTGTTGGCAACAACAGTTTATAAATTCTCAGTAGTAAATAATATTTATAATTAGCTTGAATTACAAGCATATACACAAATACAGAAAAGCCCTCTGCTTAAGCAGTGACAAAATCATAGAAGTGAAAACATAATATTAGCTTTTATTCGGGACTTGAACCCAAAATGTCCAGCATACCATGCTAGTGTCAATGCTGCTGGACCAACAAGAGCCTTTCAACAAATAAATGCTAAGATGTTCTTCGTTCCACATTGCTGCAGTCCTAACTATTGGGTAGTCCGCTGTCCAGTCGGCCCGAATACCAGAGTATATGGCTGACGTCGGTCAGGGCGCATTAGACTGACGTCAGTACGTCAGGGTACTAATGCGCATGACCGACGTCATATCCTCAGTCTTTTTTGCTGCATGGTCCGATGCAGAAGCTTTTTTGCGAGTGCAGGTTGGCGTTCTGAAATTTTCTGAAGCCGGAGTTTCAGACCGAATCAGAGTTGGCTAAGTACCCCGTTGGGAACATTTTGTTTTTCTTGCCTCAGTATTTAACCGGATGTCAGAAAAAGTGAATAACTGTATTTCTTGTGGGAAACAGATACCTCATAGGGATTACCATACCTTGTGTATACCTTGTTTAGGGCCTGAGCACGACGTTGTTGGATGCCGCTCTTGTGCTAGGTTTAACAAACGCACTATTAAGAGAAGGTTAGACTGTGCCAGGTTAGTGTTTGGGAAGCGTTGCAATTATAAAATGCCGTCGGATGTTCCGGCGCCCGCTAGATCCAAAAGGGGAAGGACAAAACAGCGAAGCCTAGGGTTGATGAACCGGCAGTCCCGGACGCGGGTTCTTTAGAAGGCTCAGTGGAGCCAGAGGTTTTGCCAGGAGTTTCTTTGGAGTCTCAGGCAGAGACTTTACTGTTACAGGATGTGCCTTCTCAGGAAGTAGGCCAGGCTGAGGGGCTTCTCAGGTAACTGTTCTTCCCTCTCTTCCTAAGGTAGTTAGAGCCTCTCCTTCTGTTTCAAAACTTCTTTGAGAGGTAGGCCAAGTTTAGCTTCAGTGGGGCTTCTCCTAGCACTTCAGGCTCTGTGCCTAAGAAACATATGCTCAAAATGGCAGAAGATTTGGTTACTATGATGAGAGGCTCTATGCCCCTGATAAGAGGCCTAGGGTGGAGCCTGAGTTTGAAAGTTTTGAACAGTGTTCAGAGGCTTCTGAGTCTTCTGGAAGATTTGCGGAGTTCCCTCCTTATTCTGATTCTGATGTGGATGATTCCACTCCTACAGCTTCTCCTCCTGAGGATTTCTCATTTTCAGAGACTCTGCATTCCATGAGGGAGCACTTTAAATGGGAAGGCCAGGATTACTCTGATTCCAGGAAAAGGCTTAGGGAATTCTTGTTTTTACCCCAGCATAGGCCCTTAGCTATACCTCCTGTGTTGAATGTGGTGGAAGATGTTTTTGCAGAGGTTTTCTGAACCCTGATTCTTTGCCTCCTGCTCCTGTTAAACCTGATAGGTACTATAGGGTGCCTGAAGCTCATAAGTATCTTTTTAAGAGTCCTAGGGCAGACCCGAAACTGTTTCTCAGGGACCTAAAGGTGTTAAGGCCTCTGTGGTTAAAACCCTGTTCCCACTGATAAAGAGGCAAGGGCTTTGGATAGATGGGGAAAGAAAGTGTATACTTCTTCCACTTTAGCCATGAGGGCGTTGAATTGTCAGTTTCACATGCTAAAATATCAAAATTATCTCCTTTCACAATTGAAATCTAAGGTGGATGCTTTGGCGGAAGGTATTGAGTGTAAAGAGTTGCTGGATTTAGTTCATGTGTCTGAACAAGTGGGTAAGCATTCTTTGCAATGTGGTTTTGATGCTGTACAGGCCTCCTCGAGGGTGGCTGCCACTAGTTCTGTTCTTCGCAGGCATGCCTGGTTGAGGGATCAGAATTTAGCTGAGCATGTTAAGACAAGGATTTTGGATGCTCCTTTACAGTCTGATGTGTTGTTTGGTTCGCCTGTTGAAGCAGTTTTAAAGAAAATGGAGGACAAAGCTAAGTCTATGCAAACTGTTAAAGATTTTTTGCAGGTGCAGCCACCGAAGTTTAGTAGAAATTGGCCTACTAAGGGTTGGACATATCCTGCTTATGATTCCCAGTCTAGGGGTAGGTCTAGACGTGGTAGGGGCAGAGCTCAAGGTTCTTTTAGGCCTAGAACAGGGAGTTCACCTGCTCAGACTTCTGGTGAGGACAGGGGTCAGTCCTTTCGTAAACAGACCCAATGACCTGCCTTTTCAGCTGCCAGTAGATTCTCATCTGGCAGCTCCTTTGGGAGGAAGACTGTCTCTTTTCAAAGAAAATTGGGATTTAATTACTCAAGACAGATGGGTGTTGGATATCATTCACCACGGTTACAGGTTTTATTTCCATACATTGCCCCCTTTCAAAGGCATGCCAGACGTTCCTCCTCCACAAAGGAAAGAGGCTCACAAGCAAATTTTTCAGTTACTCCAAATAGGGGCCATTCAGCCAGTCCCTGTATCACAAAGGGGCCTAGGATTTTATTCTCGCCTGTTCCTAGTACCAAAGAAGGGGAACACGTGGAGACCAATTTTGGATTTATCTATCCTCAACACTTATCTGGACATTCCCAAGTTCAAGATGTTGACGTTACAACAGCTTTTACCTCTGCTGGGCAAAGATCACTGGATGGTAACTTTAGATCTCAAGGAAGCTTACCTTCATGTGCCTATAAGACTAAGTTGCAGGAAGTATCTGCGTTTTCGAGCTGGAAATTCTCATTATCAGTTCTCTGCATTGCCCTTTGGCTTATCTACTGCCCAGAGTATTCACAAAGGTTCTGGCTCCAGTGATAGCTTACTTCAGGCTACAAGGAATTCAGATCTATCCTTACTTGGACGACTGCCTGATTCTGGCTCAAGAAAAGGAAGACCTTCTACAGCATCTGGAATATGTTATAGCAGTGCTAAGATGCCTAGGGTATTCTGTGAACGAAATAAAGTCCAGTCTAGTACCCTCTCAAGACATGTGCTTTCTGGGTGTGAGACTGAATACAGCAGCCCAGATGGCCTTTTTAACCCCGGACAAACAACAGAGTCTATCACTTTACTTCCATCAACTATCTCATCAGTCCGTGCTGACTGCAAGGACAGTCCTTCAAGCATTAGGGTTCATGGCATCTTGTATTCTGGTGCTTCCCAATGCCAAACTGCATATGAGGAAGCTACAATGGTATCTCAAAATGTATGGACACAGCACTGCCAGGATTTGGACACTGTCATTCAAATAATACCTTGCCTTCAAAAAGAATTTTTGTGGTGGGCTCAGGAATGTCACCTAAACAAGGGACTCTCTGTGACCCGGCCAGAGGCGAGTCAGATTTTAACGACAGATGCCTCGGACATTGCTTGGGAGCTCATCTAAATGGAAAGTGGATACAAGACAAGTGGCCTGCCAGACTACAGCATCTACATATCAACATGAAGGAGATGTTAGCAGTCCAGTTTGCATTAATGGCTTTCAAGGAGTTACTTCTTCCAGGGCAGGTGTTGATTCTAACAGACCACACAACTGTCATGTGGTACATCAACAAACAAGGGGAACACATTCTTACCCATTGTGCAGGCAAGCAATGATTTTATGGGAGACTGCGCTCAGCTTGCAACTAACTCTTCAGGCAAGGTTTCTGCGGAGCACAGAACTCCTTAGCAGATGTGTTAAGCAGACAAATCATGGATCCCCACGAGTGGAAACTGGATCTTCATGTATTTCAAAAGTTGACAGTGTCCTGGGAACTCCAGACATAGATCTGTTCGCTTCTCCACTGAACCACCAGCTGCCAAAGTTTTGCACAAAGAGGTTTCATCACACAGCTTGGAAAGTGGATGCTCTTTCTTTCAGTTGGAAAAATCTTCATATGTATGCGTTTCCACCTCTGCCTCTTCTTCCAAAGGTGCTTCTAAAGGTCAGACAAGACAAGCCAAGGATGATTTTAATAGCTCCAGATTGGCCTCGGCAGCACTGGTACCCATTACTGAGGAGTCTGGTAAAGAAGCCTCCATGGCCTTTATCCTTGATTCCACATCTGTTGTCTCAGAAGGAAGGTCGTCTGCTCAATGTCAAGCTTCACTCTCTTCATCTAACAGCCTGGCATATTCTGTTTTGAAAGACAGCAGGTCTCAACTTCCTCAACAAGTTTTAAATGTGATTATGGAAGCCAGAAGACCTAGTACAAGGAAAGTGTAATGAAAAATGGAAGAGATTTTTATTTTGGACTGCAGCAAAGAATTTGGAGATTTCAGAGCCTAATTTGAGTGTGGCTCTTCAATATCTTACTGAGTTATTGGACAAAGGTTTGTCTTTCTCTTCCATTAAGATTCATGCTGCAGCAATTTCAGCTCACTATGATTGTGACCCACCATTGTTTTCACATCCTTTGTTCAAGCAATTTCTTAGAGGGCAAAGAATATAAGACCCCACATAGAGCTCCTACTCCTGCTTGGGATCTCAATTTTGTGTTGGAGAAACTTACTCTACAACCTTTTGAGCCTGCAGCTACTGCTGAACTGAAATACTTGTCATGGAAGACTGCTTTTTTGTTGGCTATTCCTTCTGCAAGAAGGGTTTCTGAGTTACAGGCCCTTATGGCGGTTGAGCCTTTTGATTTTTCATAAGGATAGGGTATCATTACGTACTAATCCTTCTTTTATGCCTAAGGTGGTTTCTAGTGTGGCTTTAAACCAAACTATTCATTTGCCTACTTTTATGCAGATCCCCAAAATAAAGGGGAAAAGATTTTGCACACTTTAGATGTGCACAGGCAATTGCGTTATTATTTGAGCAGGACTAAGGATTTTAGGCAGTCTCAGCAGTTGTTTGTTTCTTTTGCTTTGAGTTCGCAGGGCAAGCCTGTGTCAAAACAAACTATTTCTAGGTGGATTGGGTTTTGCATTGCATTTTGTTATTCCCATCATGGCAAGGAGATTCCAGCTGGGATTAGGCCTCATTCCACTAGGGCTACTGCCACTTCAACAGCATTTCTAAGGGGGGTGGCAACTAAGGATATTTTGGAAGCAGCTACTTGGAGTTCAGTGCATACTTTCTCTAAGCATTATCACCTTCCTCTCTACTCTAAGTCTAGGGCTGGTTTTGCCACAGCTATTTTGCAAGGCATGTTGTCAGCTCCTGCTTCTTTATGATTTGCCAGCCTCCCTTACCTCTGCTTTGGGATTCTACCCAATAGTTAGGACTGCAGCAATGTGGAGTGAAGAACATAGTACAGTTTTGTACCTACCATAAATGTAGATGTTCGAGGATCCACATTGCTGCAGTCCAATTTACCCTCCCTCCTTCCCCTCTGTGTTTAGGGGTGGTTGTGTAGGTGAGGTTATATGCTGATATTTTTGTATATACTTTTGTATCTATTGTACATATTTTTGGTGCAGGTATGTTGGGCCTTGTCTTTTTAGGGTCTTCTGACATCTGGGGCAAGAAAAGACTGAGGATATGACGTCGGTCATGCGCATTAGTACCCTGACGTAATGACGTCAGTCTAATGCGCCCTGACCGACGTCAGCCATATACTCTGGTATTCGGGCCGACTGGACAGCGGACTACCCAATAGTTAGGACTGCAGCAATGTGGATCCTCGAACATCTACATTTATGGTAGGTACAAAACTGTACTTTTTTCTTTAAAAGCATTCTCCTTTCAGCCAGGAAACCTCCAGTGTGAAAATTAAGGTCAAGTTACCCCCCCCCACCAACACATATATACACATACAGAAAGTTGTCCGATCAGGCACTGATAGAATCATAGAAGTATAAGAATAATGTTAGCTGTCATTTGGGACTTGAACCCAAGAACTCCAGCATACGATGTTGGTGTCACTGCTGCTGCTGGACGAACAAACACTTTTGAACAAATAGGTGGTGAGTTTTCTCTTAGGAGCCTTATCTTTTCAGTTAAGGTAGACACACACACACACACACACACACACACACACACACACGCACACACATGCACATAGCTTCATTCATGCCTCTCCAGACATGCACACACGCACTCACACAAATACATCCCCTCAGCTTCCACATCTTTGCTGAACTTACCTGCACTGCAACTGACTGGTGATGGCATTCATGTTTCATCCAGAAGTGCAATTTTATGCATCCAGGTTTGTTTGTTTGTGTCTTTTGGCTTTTCCCGGTTAGGGGTCGGCATAGCGGAACTCCAGTCTGCTAATGATTGGCAGTTGATTTTTACGTACCGGCTTGCCAGGCCTGATGCACAACCTTCAACGAAGGTACGCCCATTCACGCATGTCTCCACGCAGAAGATGCTCTAGCTGAGAATCGAACCGGACAGCGTCTTACTGTGAGGCGACAACGCTACCGCAGCATCCAGGTAATTCTCTGAATCACTTGGCAGTGTAAATCGGGAGCCACTGGCATTTCTGGGGAAGAGCACATGTTAGCATTAGCCACTCCCCTGGACTTCCATATTATCATGTCGCTCTTCCCATGAGACTCTCGTTCATGCTGAAGCTCTCAGAAGTGGGAAACCTCAGCAGCAGGGTGGTCTAAGAATTGGAAAGGATTATAATGAAGGAGAAAATGGCCTTGCTAAAACTTCCCCCTTGCCATATTATGCCTTTCTGAATCCCAGCCCCTTTCTTATCTTTGCTTTCATTCCCCACACCATGCCAAACATAGCAAACCAGATGCTGTCACCATGCATGAACTCAAAGCTGGAACTAAGGATGAAATTAAAAAATATCTAAATTACGTTTCCCAGAAAAAATAGATGAAAATAGCACAAAATATCTAAATTACGTTTACCAGAAAAAAATAGATGAAAATAGCAAAACAAATTTTCCAAAGCACCATTTAATGATACGTTCCTCTACCACCAGATTTGGGTTCTAGGTTTTGTATTGTTCTAAATGCCCTCCCTATTCTTTCCATGCATAGTGAAGCAAAAATGAGTTCTACAGATTGACACTTAAGCTAAAACATGCCATGGTTTGATTATGAAGTTGTATTGCTGACCATCAGTTTTGCTGTAATATTAATCATATAATAGCACAGGTATGTAGTTGTTTTTTTTCCTGTTGATGTTCATACATGTTATATACCTGAACACAGCTGTCTGTGCTCATAAGTCCAGTCTATTTATCCATATAAGAAAACATAATAATAATGTGATCCATTTACACAAATGAAAAAAACATATGAACTGTACCCAGAGAAGCAAGCCCAAGATCCATTAATTAAATGATATCAGTCCGAGTGGTGCAGCTACTCATAGTTATCAATTAACAGGGAAATGTTATCAGAAAGCAGTCCTGTTTCCCTTACTTTTCATCAGTAAGAAAGAAGGAAAGAAAGGAATTCTGTAGTATAACTCTTACACATGCAAGGCTGCAACCAGCAATACATGGCATTACGAGACTGATAAAAGTTTGCTAGGTAGTAGCCAGTTACTATCTTTAACATAAGGTGCTTAACAGTATTATGGTATTAGATTTGTTTTATTATTTTTTCTTTAGTTGCTTGTTAACCAGTTAACTTAACAAGCACAAATGTCTCTATCATGGGGAAACTCAAGATCACAGTCACACAATAGGCAAATGGAGACTGATAGAATCAAACCCAGGACTGCATGACAAAGCTCATTAACAGCTCATAGGTTTAATCACACATGCTAGACTGCTAAATGATGTCAGTACAAGTAGTCAAATATAAGCTGCAACATTAAACATGTCACTTCATATGTGCAGACAGAGAGGTGACTAGTGTGATTATAAAACTTTAATTATATCCCAGACAGGTACATCGTTAAAATTAGAGAAGTCACTAATTAAAACATGACACATACCTTCAGTACATTAATTCTTTATATATTTCATTAGTTTAAACTGAAGACAGGTATTTTTACAGTTGAATAGTTGCATATGACAAACACAGTAGCTTTATATATCGATACATCTATATGAATGTATGGCATAATATCAAACACACAAATGCTCGAATGCAAAAATATCAATCTCACATCAGTTCACCAAAATATTGAAACTAAAAAAAAAAACTATTAGACATCTTATATGCAAGGGGCAAGACCTCCACACTGCCACCCCCCACACACTAATTATACATACCAACTCTTGAGACTGCATTACAAGGAAAGGGCAAAATTCTACTCTGTGCTTTACTGCAACCCATACCAGCCAACTGTCCAAAACTTTGCTGAACGTTCAGATTCTTGCCTCATATTTCCTATCTGTTCCTAATGATTTTTTTTCTTGCAAACTGCTGAAAATAAAACTCAGCAAATAATGACCAATATTTCATTTTCAGATTTTCATATCCCTCAGAAAATGTAGTGTAATGTAAAATACATTATTCTATAGACTTTCAAACTTTCAAACTTTAAAACAAAAACATTAGCATCTTTAATCACTTAACACCTGCCCCCTAAATATTTTACTTTTCAAAAACTGTTAAGACAAAAAAACGTATGTTGCAAACTCCCACAACCAGCTACCAGCATTTTTTGAAATTCTGAGATTTTGATATACTTGCCAGTAGCACAAGGGTTGGATATAATAAGCATTCAGTTAAATCAATGGAACCCATATCCATAAATATAAAATATGTGCGTGTGTGTGCGTGTGTGAGTGTGTGCGTGTGTGCGTGTGTGCGTGTGTGTGCACGTGTGTGTGTGTGTGTGTGTGTGTGTGTGTGTGTGTGTGTGTGTGTGTGTGTGTGTGTCTTATCTTGCTAGAACTCCATTGTGCCTGACTGAGGAATTACAGAGCTATATAAGTATATTTTTTGCACTTTAGCTAACTGTTCTGTCTTTCTTGTCAGTACTGCACTGGTTTTATTTATTTGCTTATTAGTACTGCACCGGTTTTTATTTATATGCTTAAGCAGTACTGCACTGATATTATTTTTTTGATTAACAGTACTGCACTGTTTTTATTTGTTTGACTAAAATATTTACTTTTCTCTGTCTCCATTTATATATTTGCTGACCTCTGGGTGAATTTTTGTTTTTCTCCCACCCAAATGCTATTATGTTCTTAAAGTTGGTGGCTTTTGCTGTTCCCCGCCCCTACTGGGAATTTGTGGTGGACTCAGACCAGAGAGGAAAAACTGTTGTGTTCTTAAAGTTGGTGGCTTTTGCTATTGCCCACCTCTACTGTAAAAGTGATAAGGGACACTCCTCCCATTCCCATCTCATTAGCTTGTTCTACCTAATACAGAGACCATTTGGGAAGGCCAAACACCTTAGTTTCTTAACCTTGAATTTTCTTCTCTTAAACTTAACTAAAAAAATTTTCTTCTGTTCCTCCTCTCTCCCTTACCACTTTACTAGAAAAAAAGCACTTTATTCAGCTGTTTTACTATATTTGCATTTCTTCCTCCTGCTCTATTACTTTATCTTGCTTTTTCTGCTACTTGCTATGGCTTGTTCTCTGAAGTGTTCAATTGCATCTTTTCTGTTGCATTTATTATTGCTTGTTTATAGCCTACTTAAATTGTATTTTTCTAAGCCTCTTAGTTTTACTTTAAGCACTTGGCCTTTAGGCTTGCTCCTTAACTCTCCCTGGCCTTTCTCTCTCAGATTCTGACAAATATGGATGGACAATTTCCTACAGTTTTTCCTGCCAGTCTGTTGATATGGTCATCCTGAGACGGTGTATCAACTGCATTATGTACACAGACAACCACCTACTACTGCCACATAGGAACACAATTTGTGAGAGATGCAGTTACATTAGGAACCTAGAGTCTATGCTCTCTTTCTCACAAGCCAGTATATCTGGCAGTAAGAAGGCTGTCAACACAATCACTACACCTCAAACACCACCCACACATACACAACACACACCCACATATGTGGAGGTCCTCAACAAAAACATACCCAAACAAAGGAGACCTCCAAGGCAAAAACACACATGATCTCCACAGCCCTCCACACCACATACCATGCATAGTTCACACACCGATATCTCACAACCACTAAGGCTTAACCATAAACCCAACATATTAGTCATAGGAGACTCCATTGTGAGACACACAGATGTGCCTCTCACCAGCTTGGATAAGGAGAAAGTCACGGTTAGTTGTCTGTCAGGGGGCCAGAATCTGCCATGTCACATACACACTCAAGTCTCTCAACAACAGGTACTTTTATGACTCTGTCATAGAAGTCCATGTTGGTGTGAATAACTTGAGACATACCTCCCTAGATTATATGAAGAGAGACATGATTGAACTAGTTGAATGTGTGTCCCAGAAAGGTATGTCCCTAAACTTAAGCAACATTCTACCGTCACCCAGAATTATGCCTCTATACAAACAGAAAATGATTGACTAACAATTGGCTTAGTTTCTGGTGTCATTCCAAGGGGATCCAGTACATGACAGCTTGGGAAGATATGATCAACAGACCATGATGCTTTGCCAGAGATGGCCTACATCTGTCTCACTTGGGCTTCAGGCTTCTGGCAAAGGCTGTTGCCTCCTCCATAGTGCCTTTTTTAGAAAAAGTGATGAGGTTAAAACTACCAAAATAAAAATTTCAACAAAACACAAATTAAAGGTCATGCTGTTAACTGCTAGGAGTCTAAACATGAAACTGCACTCATTGCAAGCATTCTTAACTCTGGAAAATGTTGACATCTGTGCAGAAACCTGGTTCAGAGCTGGGGAGAGTACCCCAGCCTTACCTGCTTACTCATCCTATCAGACCTCAAACTGTGGGTAGTAAAGCCAAAGGAGGTGGAGTTTCAATATATGTTAAAGACATACACACCTCCAGGCTGGTCAAACAGTATGATGCACAGGAGACACTCCAGGTGCAGTTAACCATTGACAACACCCTTATACAAATCATAGCTAGCTACTGGCCCCCAAATCTGACTCAAGATGCCCAATCTGCCTATCTGAACCTCTTCGAATCTAACAAAATTCAACCCTTTACCCTGATTTTAGGTGATTTTAAC
The DNA here is from genome assembly GCF_019279795.1 of Protopterus annectens. Classification (NCBI taxonomy): domain Eukaryota; kingdom Metazoa; phylum Chordata; order Ceratodontiformes; family Protopteridae; genus Protopterus; species Protopterus annectens. The sequence goes on along the minus strand of NC_056726.1, from coordinate 367,613,079 downwards.
TACCCAAACATAGACTGGAAGAACTACTCATGCCAGAACACAAATGCCCAGAGATTCCTCGATTTTATCAATGTAAATGCTTTGGTACAGCTAGGTGATACCCCCACAAGAAATGATAATATATTGGACTTGGTATTAACCAACATGAGTAACCACTGCAGCATCCCTGCAGTATCATCCTCCCTGGTAAGCTCTGACCATAAAGCGGTCACTTTCAAAGTCAACATCTCCCCTGACCCCCCCCCCCCCACTAGCTAGGGTCAAACAAAAAAACTTCTCCAAAGCTGATTACAGCCTCCTGAGGGATGGTATAAACAGCTTTACAGCCCCCTCACCCTCTCTAGGAACTGGCACCAGTATCCAAAACTATACCAAATTACTATACGAACATTTATATAGATGCATGAAATCAGGAATACCTGACAGGACTAAATCATCCTCTGCAAGGAAGAGTAAACCTGTCTGGTGGACATCTGCAATATATAAACTCTATAACAAAAGAAAAAAAAAATGCTGTCCAGGACCAAGAAGGAGCAGGTGCCCAATTGGAAGCAATCTCTCTTTAGCCTAAACAAGCAAATAAGAGCACTAGTGAAATCCTCCAAAGAAAACTTCTAGTCCAAACTGGCCACATGTACTAGAGACAATCATAAGGCCTTCTTCACATATGTCCAAAATCTCAAAGGAAGCACCCAGATCTGTTCAGAACTGGTGGTCAAGGACACCACATATACAAATGCCATAGATATAGCAAACTTGCTGGCTGACAGATTCAGTGAAAATTTCACCCCTCTGTCTCCCTCATCAGTAAATCAGGACATTCCAAGTACCTGTACCCTTCCCCTTAAATCTAGGAATCAGGTCATCACTGCTCTATACAGCCTCCATGGGACCTAATAACATCCCAGGCTGCATCCCACATGAACTCAGGCAGGAACTTGCAGCACCATTAGGAGCCCTATTCAACCAATGCCTGAGTACAGGCTTTGTCCCAGCTGATTGGAGGACAGCCACTGTCATCCCTTTACACAAAGGCGGAGTGTCCACCGATCCAGGAAATTATAGACCCATCAGCCTAACTAGCCTGATCTGCAAGGCCATGGAATGGATTATCACAACCTCATCAACAAGGACATTGGCAACCTCCAAACACTCTATCCCACACAGTTTGGCTTTGTCAAGGGGAGGTCATGTCTGTTCAATTTGGTTGACTTTTTTGAGACAGTCACCAAAGCCATAGAAGAGGGAAAGACAGTGCACACTGCCTACCTTGACCTGGCCAATGCCTTCTACACTATTACCCACTCGGGCATAATAGATAAACTCTCTCAACTAGGCATCAATCCGTATGTTGCTAGATGGGTACCTTACTGGCTCACTGATAGTACCCACCTAGTCAAAATAGGGGAAGCCACCTCAAGCAGTAGACCTGTATCGAGGGGAGTAGCCCAGGGTTTGGTCTTGGGGCCTCTGTTATTTGGGATATACTTTTCTGAGGTGCAGGTCAAAACCAGTGGGCTATGGCTGACCAAGTTTGCAGATGACTGCAAGCTGGGCACTGTCATCAATTCCCCTAGTGATGTAGACATCCTCCAAGAGGGTCTCACCCAAACAAATGACTGGTGCCAGAAACATGGCCTCAAGCTGAATACCAAAAAATGCATCATCAACCCCTTTGGAAAGAGTGACGTTATTACATTTATAACAATGTTGTAAGCACACAATCAGTCATGAGAGATTTGGGCACCCAGATTGATAGCAAACTGACTTTTGACCACCATGTTACTTCCATTGTACGGAAAGCTTTCTACATGGCCCATCTCATAAGTAAGGGTATTTCATCCAGGGACAAGGCAGTCATAACATCCCTGTATTCTTCCCTTATAAGGCCCACTATTGAGTACAATGCTCAATTCAGCATGTACCTCACAAAGCACATGCAGCAGCTGGAGAGACCACAGAGGTTCCTCACCAGGAGAATCTAGGGCCTCAAAAATCTACCATACACAGATAGGCTAAAAGCCCTATCCCTCTACTCAGTTTCATACATTCTCCTCAGAAATGACCTCTGTCTGACATACAAGGCAGTCTTGGACCCCACCTTGATGGAACTGTTGCATATCCACAAGTCAAGCTCCACTCGAGTAACCCACATGCACTGCCTCAACCTGGTCTGTGACATCAGTAGGACTTGTTGGCAGGACAGATTTGTATCCCAGAGACTCCCCCATCTGTGGAATAGACTCCTTCTCCACATCAAGCAGAGTACCTCTTTACCTGTTTTTAAGTGCAACCTGGATAACTGGATGGGAAATAGAAAATACATCCCTAGGATTCCACCTGTATTCCTGCTGGATGGGGGCATCGGGTGCTGATTTGTCTAAACATGGGCTAAACTCTTGGCTAGGCTTATAAGGGCCTCAGGGCCAATAGCTTAGTAACTTCCTATGATATATATGTATGTATGTGTGTGTATATATATATATATATATATATGGGTCTACCTGAGAAGACAGAAAGCCCACTTACCCACTTACCTGAAGATGACAAGACTGACACAACAGCACAGAATCTTCATTTAAACTATTCCTAACATAACCGAAAAGTTACCCAGGGGAAAGGAAGTGGTTGGCCAACTTTGGAAGTTTGCCCTTTTCTCCACTATAGTGTGATCTCTTTGTTGGTATAATTATTTAGGGGGGTGGGGTTGTGTGTGTGTGTGTGTGTGTGTGTGTGTGTGTGTGTGTGTGTGTGTGTGTGTGTGTGTGTGTGTGTGTGTGTGTGTGTGTGTGTGTGTGTCATTTAATCTCTCAAATCAGCTGCTCATTGATGAAGTGAATGACTCTGAAATGTGGCTTAGTTTTCCATTCATCGAAATGTTAAGATGTCAGCAGAACAGAGCATTAAATGCTTAAGGGTAAGGTCAGTGGGGATTTGGGAAACCAATGCCGAAACCTGCAGTTATTTTGAAAGTTTTGCTATTAGGGTACAGGAGGGTTTGTTCAAGTGCAGCTGGGTTAGTGTTTGATGGGATGCAGTCAGTCTATAGACTGCCATTTTTTCAACTGCCGACAAAATGGAGAAATTGTGCCGGGACACCTTTTGGCAACAGTGTTTCCCCTTTTCTTCACTGTTGTGCAACCATGGATAATGTATATATAATTTCCATGGGTGCGGGGAGCTTGCTCCCCTCCAAAAATATTTTTGAGGATTGCTGAAAGCTGTTTCGGCATCACTTTTTCAATTTATTTATAGTCAACAAAATTGCTATCGATAGACAACATGAATCCAGGATTAAGTAGGGTTAAGTGAGGGCATAGATGTAATGAAATGCACATGTATTGGTGTTGCTAGCAAGAGTGTGTCTAGATTATTAGTAGTATTATGAAAAGGGTTATTGAAGGATAAGGCACAGGGTTAGAGGTAGGGGCAGAATTTGAGTTAAGGTAAGCAGATATTAGTAAAGTGGTATTGGAGGATGAAGCCTGCTAACCCTAATCCTGCCCTAACCCTGTCCCTTTACCTTAGCTTTCAAAAACACATTCCATAGCACTACCACCATTCAGACAAAGTTATTGTGAATATGTGGTGGGGTTTTGGTGATCCAGTCACAAAAGATACTTTATGATTCCTTTTGAGATCTTTTTTGTTTTAGTTGTTTTGAATTTTTCGATATGTTGAATTTTGAAATGCTGGCATTGATCACTTCAGTGTTGCTGCATCTACATTTGCATTTCACTAATTCAGCACATACTTGTGTATAAATATATAGATATATGTATGTATAATATATATATATATATATATATATATATATATGTGTGTGTGTGTGTGTGTGGGGTGCGTGCATACACACACACACACACACACACACACACACACACACACACACATATATATATATATATATATATATATATATATATATATATATACACACATATACATATTAACACCAACAACAAAAAACGTATCCAGCACCAGTATAAATATCTCTAAAATCTGTTGTAGTGCAGCATAATGAGACTATAAATAGTCTTAAAATGCTAGCTGTTGTCTTTAGAGCACTTACTGTTTTCAGCATAAAATATTGTATCCAGAAGCTTCCTTTTAAACTTACCAGCTTTAATCTCACCAGTGTGCAAAATACATTAAAATAACATCCTTATACTAAATGGTTACATTTAGGACAGCAGGCATCAGACAAACTTCAAAAGAGCACTATTCAGTGCTGCTGAAGAGAGAAAACAAACAGCAGCCCTGTTTCACCTCATTGGCATCATCAATGCATGACAAGAAACACGATGATGCCTAAATGCAAATGGTATAAGGCTGTCATTTTAATGTATTTTGGTACATTATTTTATGGTGAAAACAGTAAGTACTCTGAAGACAGTTTACAGTTATTGGGAAGTTTAAAAGGAAGTCTCTGGCTACATTTTTTCATGCATATTTTCTATTTGATAACAGTTAGCATTTTGAGATTATTTACAATGGAAATGGACTCTGCGTAATGCTGCACTGCAACAGATGTTAGACATATTTATACTAGAGTTGGATACATCTTTATTGTTGGTGTTGTACTTTGTGTTATTGCACAGTTGTGAGTACGCGCACCACTTATGACGTGTGGTTTATATATATATATATATATATATATATATATATATATATATATATATATATATATATGGGTCTACTCACAAGTATCTAAACACATTAATATCTGAACACTTTATGTTGATATAAGATATGTAAACACAAAAATATGCAAAACTATTGACAAAATTGAATTTATACTAAGGAAGCATTTATATCCTTTCCCCACTATTTTCAAACACGGAGTTGTTTGTAATAAAATTAGCAAGGGGTGGAGTGGGGTGTGCAAGCACCCCCCTGCAAAAAAACATTGGTTTTGGATGTGGTTAGACTTGTAGACATTTCATTTCGTACCCCATACACCCTCTGCTAATTATATATACCAACTCTGAGGTCATGCAACAGTGGAGAAAGGGTCTAAATCATTCTTTAGTATAAATTCAATTTTGTTGATATCTTTAGTTTAGATATTTTTTAATTTAGATATTTATGACTTTAGATTTTTTGTTGATATAAAGTATTTAGATAGTGTGTTTAGAATTGTATATATATATATATATATATATATATATATATATATATATATATGTTGTTGTGTTGTATCTATATAAAATATTATATTATATTGTATTATATTATATATGAGTATATGTTAAGTTATCAAAATTCACAGGCATTAAAACACAGGTGATTGATGCAGGCATTTTGAAAATCAGCATACCAAAGGAAAAAAAAGATTGCAAAAGGAAATAAACAGTTTCTATTTATGTTACACTGACCAAAAACATATTACATATTTAGACATAGACCCGGATTCACGATGGCTTGCACAGAGTCTAAGAGTAGAGTAAGACTCCATGCAGCTATCATGTCCAACGAGCGATCCAGGAACAGCCTGCAGGGGCGTGCAAGAGAGCTCCTAAAACGGCTCTCACACGGACAGGGCTGGGATATGCAAATTACCTCAATTGCAGGCGAAAGGCATGCAAATGAGGCAGATTTGCGATTCAGGAAACCCGAACCTGTCCGAGTAAGAGCAGTGTTATTTGCAGAAATGTACTCAGTTGACAACTGAGTACCATTCTGCAAATAGCAAAATGGAGCCGTGGCAGCTCCAAATAAAGGTTGCATTCAGTGCATGAAGCATGCCAATGGCCAAATATATGGCCATTGGAAATGTTTCCTGATGCAATATGAAAATAAAAATAATTTTTTTTTCTCTGATTTCCGATGTTTAAGCGTAGCGCAGTGCCACACAAACGGGCTGCGCTCTAAAACCCAGAATACTAAAAATGAAAACCCACAAATGTGGATCTTATTTAAATTGTTAATGTACAATGCAAGGGAATGGCAGGCTGAAGACAACATGGCCAGCGAGTAGAGGTTGCTAAGGGGGGAACCTCAGTCTAAGAGATGTAACCAAGCATTAGTAGGCAATCCTATGTAAATGAGGGTTAGGATAGTGAATCACAAGTTTACATAGCAAATGAGCACAATCAGTGGAGTGTAGGAGTTGGATAAGGGGAGTAACAGAGTAGAAGATAGGTGACATCATGAGGAGGGGTATGTATGAAAAAAGTGAAGCTCATTGGAGCAGAGTGGCATGTGTCAGCTGTCATTTACACATCATGGAAAGAGGTGTGTCAACAGGTAGGCTCGGGAAAGGCAAGAAATGGAAGGTGTATGCTGTGGATAACACCAAAGTTTCTTGCTGAGCGTGCATGTGCGCGTGTGCACACCTGCAAACCCGAGTAAGACAGAGTGCGCGCGTGTAAGTGTGAGTGCGCGCGTTTAAGCCAGAGTAAGCATGTATAAGGCTGTTTAAAGAGTTGTAAGCACGTTTGCACTGGTGTGCGCGTGTTTTAACGTGAATAAGCAAGTTTTAGTCCGTGTAAGCATGTGTGTGCACATGTTAGCTGCTGTGCGCATGTTTGTGCTTGTGTGCGCATTGCTCCCCCCTGAGGAAACAGAAAGGAAAAAGGAAGCACAACAAACAGTAGGAAGCTACCAGGGAGTACTAGCAGAGCTAGCAGGTGAAAACAATCAGAATCAGGCAATTACACAAGCAGTACATTAGCCCAGCCCAGCCTAGCACTTAAAACTCTGCAAACAACAGTCCATTATGTTTCTCACAACAGACACTGCAGTAAGCTAATAGAAGTGAAAACTGAAAAAGCTTTACTGAGACAAAGAAATGTTAGGGGCTGCCATTGCTATTATAAGGTGACATATGCAACATGCTGAGGGTGGTGACAATGGAAATGCTGCTGGACAACCCACAGTGAGGAGACGGAGAAGAGTGTACAGGCCCAGGGTAACCTACCAGGGGCTACATGAGTTGGAGATAGTGGAGCGCAATAGAGTGGACAGAGACCTCCTGCAGCAAATTGTTGAGCTGTGCAGGCTACGCCTTACACACAGAACCAACAGAGGGGAACCCATCCCAGTGGAAACCAAGGTATGTGTTGGCCTAAGAATATTAGCAACAGGTACCTTCCAGAGACCAACTGGTGATATGATGGGGATATCACAGGCATCAGCATCCAGGGTACTGCACCAGTTCCTGGATGCCATGTCAGCACATGTCGGTGATCATGTATATTTCCCCAATTCCCATGAGGTATTGGCAAGCAATATGCGTCTCTTCCAGCAAAAAGTGGAATACCCAGAGGTAGTGGGTGCAATAGACTGCAAGCACATACACATCAAAGCACCAGCCGGTGAGCGGGATAGGGTCTACTTCAACCACAAGGGCTTCCCCTCCATCAACTGCCAGGTCGTGTGTGATGCCCACGGCATAATACTGAATGTGTGTGCAGGCTGCCCTGGAAGCTACCATGATTCCCATATCTGGCATCTGATGCAGCTGTACCAGACATTTGCCAATGGGGGCATCCCACATGGTCACCTAGTGGGGGATGCTGGCTATGCACTGGAGCCGTGGCTGATGACATCCATCAGAAACACACACACACCTGAACAGGAACGCCATAATGAGGCACACGCACAAACACATAATGTAATAGAGCATGTGTTTGGGCTGCTCAAGTCATGGTTCTGGTGCCTGGACACATCTGGTGGAGCCTTGCAGTACTCACCAACTACATGTACCCAAATTGTCATGGTATGTGCTATGCTACATAATATGATCCTGCAAAAACAGCTGCAGTAGGACCAGCATAGGCCTGGGCCAAACAGCCCCCCACCATTGCCAAGGCCATCACAGGCAGAGCGTGACTCAGAGGAGGAACAACCTGAGCCTGCCCCAGTAGGCAGAAGGAGGCATGCCCAGTATGCTTTGGCCTTGGCAAAGAGGCAATGCATAGCACATACACTGGCTCAGTAGGAACTCTGGAAATGATACCTCTCTCTGACTCGCACATATAGTAAAAGGGATGCCTAAGTTGACACTACCTGCTTTCAAACATGTACAGGGAGTGTAGTATGTGCATCCGACATAGGCAGCCCTGCAGCACCACCTAAGGCATGATTGCCATGTGTTAAGCAATATAAAGCAGTGCTAAACAGCATTTACCACCATGTAGTATATGTAAACAAAATCGCACACACCAACTAGCACAACTGTGGACAATGTTGAGTAATATTGGACAACGTCCAGCAATGTTGGTGAATACTGAACAATGTCGAACAAGCCTGGTCTAAGTAGGGTATAGCTGAACAAAAGCCAACATGCTCATATTTGCTTAACTGGCCCTTAAGCAGTCTGGTCTGCTCAGTATGAAAATATAAAACAGTGATGGGCCTTAAACCCAGCATACTGTGCACTGTAGTCAAAGTACTGAACCACTAAAGCATGACACTATTACAGCAGTCAGCGTGGATGAAGGAATGTTGATAAGTCTACGCAAAGTATCTCATGGAAACCCTGCAGGCACAGCATAATCCCTGTCGAGTTATGACACAAAGGTGAGTCCTGCAGTAAGAACAGAACCTGACTTCCAACACACACAGTATAAATGTTAATATTGGTCATGTTCACACACATCAACAAATGTAGTGGACCTCAGATAGCAAGATACTGAAAGGTCACAATAGGCATGCTCACACACTTGAATAAATGAGACAAATGTCAGGCAACAAAACACGGAAATCCTGAACTGGGCATGCTCACACACTTAGGCCATGTCTGAGTACAGCAGGGGCCATGCATATCCAGCAGTTGCATGTCACTATCCAACAATCCACCCTGGGCACAGAGTTATATGACAACAGACACGTCTATAATATAGTGGAACCCTGTCATAATCAAATATGTTCTGCAGATACCAAAGTTGTTCATGGAAACTGGTAAAGCAAAGATGATAAAGACCTGCAAACAGTATCAGCAATAAACATTGTGCATCCTGAACATTAGCATAGGTTCAGAGGTCGATACTAGGCTATCTACCTGGGGCATGTACAAGCCTAGCCAGAGTGTTTTTGGCATTCGCAACCCTGTCAGATTACTACACTGTGTGTGTGAATAGTAGGTCACACAAGATAGCCCATGTACATTTAGGCTAGTGTGCCTCTGTCTAGCAGGGACACAGAAGATATCCGGGGTAAACATACGATCACCCATACAGTCATCAAGATGTCTCCTCTAGGTGGTCAGTGGGTGGCTCTACCTATGTGAAACTGGGATTACAATCTGGAGTGAGTGGAGCCTCTGGGATAAGAATATGTCCCTCCAGCATGTCCTATTAACATCTGTGTTGAGGTATACGTCCCTGGAGTGTGTAGCACCAAGGGAGTCAGATATCCTGAAGCAGAGCATGTCCAGTAATTCTGGGTTGGGTATATCTGTAAACAACAGGCACACATCATATCCGAGTAGGTGGTAAGCAACTGAGTAGAGCTGGTGTTACTGCATCCGAACTGTGCAGGGCATCTGTGTGAGTCCCTAGATCTGCTTGATGAGGAACTTCTGTGGCCAGTACTGTTGCTGCAAGTGTCGGGTAAGGTACACCCTAAATGTGGCATTGTAACCAAGCATGGTTGTGATGAGTATAGGGGCACAATGACCTCACTCGATCTAGATGTGAAACCATATGGGATAAGGTGGCCCACATAGAAGGTGTCTCCAACCACTTTGGCAACGTGAATGTCAAAGGCAACAGTACGAGCAAGTCATGTCCCCAAACCCCTAACAACTCCTACCGTATGTAATGGAGTACTACCTATGTGGTAATGTGTGGGCATGTTGTTATTCCCAAAGGGGATGACTATGCAACTAATGGCATTTAGCTCTAGGCCATGGCTCAGGCACCAGTCATCCATCTCTGTGAGACCCTGTTTGAGTATGCATGTGGCAGCTGGAGAGTTGACCATGGCACCCAGTTTGCAGTCAAGTGCAAACATGTTCAGCCATATTCCCCCTGTGGTAGCCTGTATGCCAGACAAATATATACTGAACAAGAGAGGTCCCAGAACCGAGCCATGTGGGATGCCACATGTAACTGGTGTATAGTCAGACATAGCACCTGCAATTCTGACCATGTGGATGCTATCCCTGATCCAGGTAGCAATCCATCATGTGAGATATGTGTTCTTATCGACGCTGGTGAGCCTATGCATAATGGCCCAGTGGGTTATTGTGTTGAAGGGTTTTGCAAGGTTCAGGTAGGCTGTGTGGACAACTGTCCCTATGTTGATGGACCTGTTAACCGTTTAAAGAATACAAACAGGTTCAATAGGCAAGATCTGCCCACAACAACGCTGAAATGTGTAGGACACAGTGTCTGTAGGTTCCCGATGTCTATGTGTACGAGTCCCATAACAATACGTTCCATAGCTTTGCAGAACAGGCTAGTTAGGCTTATAGGGCAATATTGTCTGTGGTCCGTTGTGGCACCAACTCTGTGGAGTGGGACCACTGTTGCTGTACGCCATTCCTTGGGTACATATCCTGTAGTAACTCTGATATTGAACAGTGATGTAATGTGAGGGTTACGTCTGTCATGAAGCTCGTGTAAGATGCAGGCTGGGACACCGTCTGGTCCCATTGATAGTGTGATGTACGCTTTGGGGAGGGCAGCACTCACCTGTTACTGTGTGATGTCAGGGAGGTTATACTCTGTTGGGATGGATAGTTGCTCCTTAGGGGGGATGGTGGGGAGACATCTGCACTGAGCCTGTTTGCCAGGATGTTGGCAATGCCAGTGGGTTCAGGGTACATTTAGTCAGTATGCAGTAACTCACAGCATATCAGTGAGTGTCCACCAGGTTCCTGACATAACTGAAGAAGGCCGTGTGATAGTCCTATGTGTTTGGTGCAATTGTCCGGTAGAAGCGGCCCTTAGAAAAGTTCATGAGTGATCGTAGCTGTCTGCTAGTACAGATCACAGATGCCTTCCCAGTCTGGGATTGTGCTCTATCATGTAGTAGCGTCCTCCTGACGTTGTACAGCTTATTAATGGCTGGGGTCTACCAAACAGGTCTCCTGCCATTGGAGTAGTGAGTCCTGTTGTTATTTGGGATAGCACAATCCATGCAGTCCAGTAGGTGTCCATAGAATGTGTATGTAAAGGATTCAGCAGTGTGAGCTGTATTTGCCACTGTCTCAGGGTCTCTGAAGGATACCACCTTGCTTTGGTGAAGTGAGACATTGGCTCATGAGAAGTTCACCAAGATTACCCAGGATGGGTGTGTGGAGGGTATATGTATGTCCAGTGAGATACATGTATGTTCTGACCTTACCAATGAGGGGTATATCACTGGTGTGGAACATAGAGTCCCCATGTTGCTGATGATCAGGTCCAATATGTATTCCCCCTTGTGGCTGTGCTGACTGGCTGTGCCATAGCATATGAGTCTACAAATTGTAGCGACTGTTGGATGAGGGTGTTGGGGCTTGAGTAGTATCCCCAGTCAATATTTGTGTATATGAAGTCACCCAATATAATGGTGTTTGTGGAGACCTTCATATTCTCCATAGTTTCCATGAAAGCCGAGTGTGGTTCCTGAGTTTGGGAGGGTGGTCTGTAGCAGGTAACAAACTGAAAGGCAGTTTTGCACAATGGTAGTTGTATATGTATGGTCTGTGATGCTTTGTGCAGTGCTACTAACCCGGAGGTGTGTGTATCTGTGATGTATATGGATACTCCCCCTAGTTGTGTTGTCTGTTTCAAGTCTTGTTGTCAGAAAGCATGGTATGAAACATAACCTGGTAGTGCTGGTGTGCATAAGTGAGCCTGAACCAGGCATTTGTTAGTGCACAGATATCGCTATCCTCCATACTGAGGAGAGTCCTGAGTGGCCGCAATATGAGGGTAACACATCTGGTGTTGAGCAGCATTACCCTTAGTTTCATTTAACCTGTAATGTCTATGGAGGTGGGTTTGTCTTTTGAGCCCTGCTTAAAAAAAGGCACTATGGTGGTAGCAAGAGCCTTAGCCAGCATTCAAAAGTCCAAGGGTGACAGGTGCAAGCTGTCCATAGTGAAGCTACGTGGCATGTTGAGCATTTCACCACAGGCTGACAGACACTGTATCCTCTATGAATGAAACAAATTTGTTAGGCAACTGTTAAACTTGATATGTTTGTCTATATACTGTGACATCATAATTGGTGGGTGTAAGATGCTAGACAAGGTCAGGGTCATACTGGCCTGGGCTACATGATCAGAGTGTTCCTCCATGTATCATGTCATGTGGTCCAGGGAGTAACGTCTGAGGTTTTACGCACCAGCATGGACAATGATGGTGCCAGTCTTGTACTTGCTTTGGAGTGACCTGACTGCCTGTGTTATGTGGCAGATCCTGGCACCCGACAGACAGCCCAAAGTCATTATTCCCTTGTTAGGGCTGGTGAGTGGTACGTCAGTGTGTCTGACAATAAGTTTCGCCCATTACAAGTGTATTAGGTGTGTTGTTTAGCCCGAAGGGCAGTGACTGTGTGGCACACTAACATTGTGAACTATGTGATATGTGAGTATTGTAGTGGGGTAGCAGTTGTGTGTGTGTCTGCTTTGGAGGTCTCTACTGCTTAGGCAGAGTACATTTACAGCATCTGAGTATGTCTATGTGTGATAATGTGGTTTGAGTTCTGTCACTCGAGGATATGTGAGACTGATATGTGGTGTGTGTGGTTACCTTCACCACCTGATAGACTGTGCCAGTCATGGGTCGAGAGAGTTCAGCACTCTGTATGTCTATATAGGTGCATCTCACACATATATCTGAGTTTGTCAGGAGGAGGAGAGGGTTGTCTGTGTACATGAGACAGATGTGTCATTGTGTCAATATCACAATATTCACCAGCTGGACTGGAGAGTACACACGAAACCAACCCCTGGACATGCCAGGATATTATGATGACATACTCTGTAGCCTGATCACAAAGGATCAGTAGGGTGTTAAATGTGTAAAAGTGTATAACAGGGATTAGTGCTCATTTTCGTTGGTGTTTTGTAAAGAGTAGCTGAGAAGGAGTCCAGAGTGAATCATGACACCTCCTTCAGCTATGTCATAAATAGCAATGTACACCCATATATGTCCTGAGTCAGGGCCAGCTGTACCTGACTGACAATGCCGACATCCTGACAGACAGGCCCATATGTACATACCCACCTCCCACTGATAATAGTCCATATCATCATACCAGGAGATATCACATGTAGAATGGATGAGCAGCTACCCCCACTGCCAAAAGCATGGCAGCAAGTGGAATACATTGATTCCCAATATGTGTCATGCACAAACTACAGAACAAACAGATACTGCACCTGAACAGTCAGCTGAGCCTCACCCCTTACACAGGATGTGGAACCGTTGAATGTGTCACAGCAACATATGGCACTCCCCACAAGTGTTGGTGCACAACACACCATGGGAAGTCAAGTCCAGTACGCCTATGAAGTCTGATCTGCAAGGTCATGGAGTCCATCATGGTTGCAGTCATAAATAGAGCTATTGGAAGCTGACATACACACAACCCTACCAACTGTGGTATGTTCATGTGTGGATTATGGTTCCCAAACATGCTAGACTGTTTGCAAGGCAGCCACCCAGGACATACATCAATGAACACATCTACACATGTCTCACATAGACTTTGAATAGCCCTTTATCAACATCCCAGACACATGTAGTATCCACAAAACCAACAAGCTGTGCATAAATATGTGTTGACATATGACGGAATGTCAATGTGTTCACAGATAGATCACACAAGGTATGGATTATGAGGTCTTGTTCAAGCTGTTGACACCTGCTGACCCACATGGACCATTCCTGGAATGGCATAAAACAAAGTGTACACACATCACCATGTCCAGTCTGATGATGTCACCATCCTATAAATACAGCAGGAGAAGGGAAACCAGCCAGTAAAGCAAATAGCGTGCTGTGTTAATGTGTCTCTCTCTCTCTCTAGTTTCATAACATAGTTAGGTAGGGGAATGAATCCTGCAAACACTGACAGGGAGTGTGTGTGTGTCGGGGGGGTATGTGTATGTGTGCAGTTTTCTTTGAGAGGTGTTCCCTTTTTGGAGACTGGGAAAACCCACTAAAAGAGGTACATTCCTCTTTGGAAAGTCTGATGATGTCACCATCCTACAAATACAGCAGGAGAAGGGAACCCACCCAGTAAAGCAAATAGCATGCCGTGTTAATACATTGCTCTCTAGTATCATAACATATTTAGGTAGGGGTTTGAATTGTGCAAACGCTGACTCTGTGGGGGGGGGGTGCAGTTTTCTTTGAGAGGTGCTCCCTTTTTGGAGACTGGGAAAACCCACTAAAAGAGGTACATTCCTCTTTGGAAAGACTAATGATGTCACCATCCTACAAATACAGCAGGAGAAGGAAAATCCAACAGTAAAGTAAATAGTGCGCCGTGTTAATGCATTTCTCTCTCTAGGAGCATAACATGTTTAGGTAGGGGTTTGAATCCTGCAAACGCTGACTGGGTGGGGGTGTGTGTATGTGTGCAATTGTTTTTGAAAGGAGTGCCCTTTTTGGAGACTGGGAAAACCCACTAAAAGAGGTACATTCCTATTTGGAAAGTCTGATGATGTCACCATCCTACAAATACAGCAGGAGAAGAGAAGCCACCTAGTAAAACAAATAGCGTGCCATGTTAATGTGTTGCTCTCTATTATCATAACCTATTTAGGTAGGGGTTTGAATCCTGCAATCGCTGACTGTGTGGGGTGAATGTGTGCAATGGTCTTTAAAAGGAGTTCCCTTTTTGGAGACTGGGAAAACACACTAAAAGAGGTACATTCCTCTTTGGAAAGACTAATGATGTCACCATCCTACAAATACAGCCAGAGAAGGGAAACCACCCAGTAAAGCAAATAGCACACTATGTTACTGTATTGCTTTATAGTATCATAGCATAGTTAGGGAGGGGTTTGAATCCTGCAAACGCTGACTGTATGTATGCAATTGTCTTTGAAAAGAGTGCCCTTTTTGGAGACTGGGAAAACACACTAAAAGAGGTACATTCCTCTTTGGAAAGACTGATGATGTCACCATCCTACAAATACAGCCGGAGAAGGGAAACCACCCAGTAAAGCAAATAGCGTGCCATGTTAATGCATTTCTTTCTAGTATCATAACATAGTTAGGTAGGGGTTTGGATTCTGCAAATGCTGACTGTGTGTATGTGTGCAATTGTCTTTGAATGGAGTGCCCTTTTTGGAGACTGGGAAAACACACTAAAAGAGGTACATTCCTCTTTGGAAAGACTGATGATATCACCATCCTACAAATACAGACGGAGAAGTGAAACCACCCAGTAAAGCAAATAGCGTGCCGTGTTAATGCATCGCTCTCTAGCATTATAACATAGTTAGGTAGGGGCTTGAATCCTGCAAATGCTGACTGTGTGTCAATGCAGTGTGGTTTTTGCTTTTACTATGGTATGACATATTATGATTACAACAGTAAGTGCATTGCACACATCAGGTATCTGCGTGGCAAATATATATGTGTACATGTCCCCTCCATCAGTACATAGGTGTGAAGCCTGCATACTACATGAATACATTTGTTTCCATTGACAGGTTGTGCCGCTGCTTCTCAGATCGTAGGTCACATATGTATGTATGTGACAAGGCCGTCCACTGTTGTGCTCTGTGGCCAAGGTCATCTGTGCCACACACACCCATGACAATTACTTACGATTAGTGTGAGTGAGGGTATATGCCTGGGGTTTATGTCAGACATGTTCATACACAACAATGACTGCCAATAATGGACAGTCTTTATAGGTGTACAACTGCCTTGTGGATATGCATTCAGGCCTCTAATGTCTTATGTGATACACCTTGGGACTTCAGAATGCCTATGGATATGTGGATACCAAGGGACACATGACATAACATGAGGCTGTATGTACACATTGGTACCCAACATACATGTTGAGGGCTAACATCTGTGTGGTACTGATGGGATAGTATGTATAGTACATGAGGATGACTATGCCATAGTCGGCTTACTGCTATACAGCATGTATCAGACAACAGGTATCTGTCTGCATGATACCCTTGTGTAGGATATGCATCCCATCCAGGGAATGCATTGTAGGCCAATGCATGCATTTCCAGATTTGGATGGACACATCCCTAGTGTGTTTGCATGTACCTAAGGGAGCTATATGCCAAACAGGTGTGGTCACAGGAATGGGTGGCGGTCATTACCACTGGGTAGTGTTATAGTGTAGCACTGGAAGGATCCAACTGTTGCTGAGTTCCCCATGACTGTGTGTCATTTTTCAGGACATCATCCAATGATTGCTTATAGTCCTGCTGTTGAGGTTGTGTATAGTACCAGACCGCAAATCATTGACAGATGTTAACTGTATCACCCACAGCATAGTGTCAACCCATGTCATACACACATGTCTACCCATGTTAGCACATAACTGTAGTAGAATGCATACTGGCCATTGAAAGATACTATGAGATGTTAACAATGTGTACGACAGGGTATGCCACACGTCCCATGTGTCCACTATGCACGTACATGCAGACAGTGCACACCCACCATGTTCACAGATGTACACTTGCTAATCTGTACTGCACACATCACACACGTACTGTCCACTCACTAACACATGCTGGCAACACATTACACTTCAGCCAAGTGGCACACGGGTAGACAATACATACTCAGACCTAACAGTGGTATAAACAATGCTACATTGAAAATCATAGCTTTGATGCATAATGTCTGCTCAGATATACCTACAAGGATGTTGTTACATTTTCTTGTTGACAACTTGCTAATATTGCTACACTGCTATAGTGTCACCCTGTGCATCAGCACCATGTTAGCCTGTTCCTGTCAATGTTGCAGATGACAGGAGGCGACACAGGTATCATCATATGCACAGGGCATTTTGTTGTTTGCCAGAGCCTGGCATTGACCCATCCAATCGATATGTCTGTGTGTGTGTGTGTGTGTGTGTGTGTGTGTGTGTGTGTGTGTGTGTGTGTGTGTGTGTGTGTGAGGGACAACAGTACAGCATGGGCCAATGTTGATGTAATGTGTGTGTGTATGTGTGAGCCCTAGTTGTTTGGTTAATGTGTGTGTGTCTGCATGCACACAGCTCCACCATGTGGCTGCCATATACGGTAGTTTGTGGGACAGCCACAGACTGTACCTGCTAGGCTGTACAGATCACTGTCTCTGGCCACAGACACAGTACCTGTGCCTGGCAGGGGTGCCACGGACTGTATCGGGTACCAACCCTGACTGGGTTCTGTCATCAGAGGCAGAGGTATGACGACGGGACCCATGTCCCTGCTGGGACTGGCCAGAGCCACGTGCACGTGGTCTACTGGGACGGTCAATGGACAGGCCAGTCACAGCATCACTGGGGCTGGTACTGCCACTACAGGAGCGGTTGTGAACTCTGGGCCATCCGCGACCACTGCCAGCTGTTGCTGTTGCTGGCATGCGTCCATGTTAATGTCGCAACCGTCCCGCACGGTCCTGGCTCATGGAAGACATATTGTGGAGGGCATCTAATGTCTTCCCCCAATGTCTATCAATGACCTTGGTGTAAGTCTGGATGGCACCAGCAAGGTCACGGATGCTGTCATTGATAGTGGTGTAATGTGCCTTCTGCGCCCTATGTCCCTGCCTGGTATACCATTCTATATGTGGCTGAGCCTGCACTACAGCCCGGAACATACTGGACATTGCAAGACCTGTGAGGGCACGCCTGCCAGGGGCATATGACCAACGGTGCTCCCCCGAGAACCCCTGGATCTCCGCCTATGTGGTACCATTCCAGGAATATGGCTATGGCTGCTGTGAGGAGATGCAAGTGCCATGGGTACCACACTCTCCTGGTCAATGCCAACTGTATGCTGTCTCTCACCTATGGCCATTGGTAGTGAGGGATGTATTGACAGTATGAGTGTGCACATAGATGAGATTGAACGCTCTGTACTGTCGATTGGCGGACCAATGACAGACCCTGTCAAACCTTCCTGTGCCAAAATACATGTCTCATCATCACCACTATTCATGGCAGTGGCTTCAGGTTGCCTGCTGCTTTCGCCAACCCCTAACTCAGCACCTGTGAGAGGAAGACAGGAAACACACTTTATGGTCTGCACATGCACACATGCACACATGCACACATACACACATGAACACATGAACACTAATACACTCCTCACTACAGCACATACACACACACACCAGCAATCCAACACATACTCTATAGTGGGTGAAGGTGGGTGTCAGTATCACAAGGTAAACAGTCACCATACACGTGTCAGCATGCAGAATATGTGTTGCACAAGACCATGCAGTGCAAGTGCAGATGCCCCTATTTAATGGCAGTATACATGGTTTTGATGCAACTGTGTAGTTGTTCAGTGATTGGCTACACCCTGGAACACAATGTGTACATGGACACAACATTGCTGTGCAGGTATTATCAGCTCTGCAATGCCCTATGCACCATCAGTCACAAGTATACATGCCATGGCTGCATGTGTTATCTGTGTGACACATAGATATCGATGTCTGAGTACAGTGTCTGTGTCCATAGCAGATAATAGTGGGCATGGGTGTAGCACATGCATGCTATGTACACACACGGGATGTGTGGTGCATGTTGACGTGAAGGAATCCCAATGCTCGACATGGCCAGTGTACAGTGGTTATGGTGAGTGTGGGACATATTGCAGATATCTCAGTGCCAGACATGGCATGGCATGCTACACGACTGCAACATTAAACACCACACATACCCAATATGTGTCAAGTGACCTATACACCCACTAGCATTCCAGGACATATATGTGACACTTTGTTTGGATGGTGACTGCTGTGCATATTGTGTATACTGGCATATGTAAGCACACACACAACATGCTATGCATATTGTGTATAGGTGCATATGTTTGCATGCACACAACATTGAGGTGCAAAGCAATGACTGCTATGAGTAGTACTGTGGTCACTGTAACTGGATGGGGTGTAGTACCCTGTGCCATCATCAACATGCATCCTGTGGTGACTCACAGCTACTAATGTGTGCAAGACCACCGCCTAGCATGCTGTACCTGAACTGCAGTGCCGTGGCTACGTTCACAATTACACAGCCACCTTGTACATGGGTGTGTGAGGTGCCCAATAGGGAGCATTGCCTAACATGACTGTGTTATGTGTTGCAGAGTGTTGCACAGCCCCATGATAGGCCTCTACCCCTGAGGTACATCATGTGTGTGTGCATGACATGTGGGATACTGAAGTGTGACCTTACAGCGGGTGTGTGATAATGCCAAATGTAGCATGTTTTCGTGTACTGTGTATGATAAACGTGTTCTGTTGTGTACAGCTGTAGCAACTATGCATATCCAATGTGCAGTACAGTGTTGCCACAATTGTGTCTGCTGCACTGTGCATATCATGTGATTGAGGCAGCTACTGACTTTACTGAGATTATTGATGTCTCACATCAAACATGCACAGCATGCATTATGCGTAGGTGTGTTACGTGTACATGGCCTACACCTCACCTATGACATGCACATGTCATTACCAATATTAAAGTGTTAACACACTCACCAGCATGTATCGTGTGCCCTGCTGTCACACCAGAGAGACCTACAAGAATATGACACAGTTTGTCAGTGGCAACAACTGTGGCATTGCTACTGTGAGTGTGCTAAACTACAGAGGAACAGCAGTCAACAGTCACAGGTGTACGGATACTATTCCAAATATCAGTATTGCACACGATAGGCAGCACAACTGCTAAACACACAGTACACATCTCACATATGCATATTCTAACAATACAGGCAACAGTAGTCTACAGCTAGGGCATATTACCTGCATGCTCCATGTCATCCTGCTGGGTGGCTCCGGCCTCCATGATGACACATGTGTGATGCTGTTGCTGCTGTAGGCCAGGAGCCACCACGCTTAGGAGCAGCTCCTCCACTCTGGTGAGGGGGGATGTATGGCCGCCCCACCACCTGTGGCAAGCTGTTGCCTATGGATATCAGACGCACACTGCCGGACATGTCTAATTAAATCACTGCAGTGATGGCGTACCTGCTCATATATCCGGTTATGCATGCCTATGTCATTTACCCGGTGAACAAGGTCTTGCCACAGTGCAGTATGCTCATGCTGGTGCTGGCTGGCCCTGGAAAAAAGCAGGTTATAGTGCTGCACCAGGCTGTTCTGAATTTCCTGCTCCTCCGCAGCTGTGTACGACGGATTACACTGATGAGCCATAACCCTGGAAGACAATTAAACGATATGTGTGAGCAAGTCATGTGGCACACTTAACATTATGAAGTACAGATATCACTTAACTGCCATATATAGCATCTATCTGTCTATCAGAGGATACACACGTTCAATACCACATATCAGTGTTCAGCCCACAACTGGCTGACAGTGCCTGCCACACTCCATATAACAAACCAGTATACACCAGTAGTCGGCACAATGTTTGGGATACAATGCACAACCTCGCCCCGGGGGTATATATCAAGCTAATGCATGAAGAAATATGTCATCCAATGCAATGAATGTAATGTACATTTACAGTATTACCAGTAAACAATCCTAGTCTTTGATGCCATACCCCTACCTAACATATGTGCATGGTTGTTAATATAGCTGGCATACTGCTGTAACAGAGTATACATGTTGCTAGGTACACACACATACCTTGTAACACACATGTGATTGCGGGCATGGTACAGGCATCATTACACACACATCAGACATACATACAACACACAGATGTACGCCGACACAGATGAGCATTACCTGTGTACCTTATAGTACTGTGTGCCCCTACTTACAGATACCTATGCCTGAGGTATGTAATCTGTGTGGACTACAGGAAACACACAAGACAGTGTTACCAGGGACTGTGAACATACACCATACTGTGCTGTTTAGGCCTACAGCTTCAGGTAGTATAACAGTTCATATGTGAGCTGGAGTCACCAGCAGTACCACTTACTGAGCATACATGTATTGCTTCAGCCTACAATGAGACACCACAGCCGAACACAAGGAACTACATCACAACATATGCTAACCTACTATGTCTGCATCCCAATAACTGACACATCTTTCTCGGGCCTCACACCTAGGAAAAAAACTACCATGACAGACACAACCTCACACTAAGCTATCACACCTTTACAAACCTTGCACACAGTCACTGTCACACTCATTCCACCTCACATAGCAGGTATTGCACTGAGTACATGTGTGTGTGCATTGTGTCATAGGTAGGTAATACGCTATTGGCCCAAGGGCCTAGAGCAGCCTAGCCATATGCTACCCTGCCCTTTGACACACATGTAATGTGATTTCACTTGCTCCTGTCAACCGGATACACAGAGGTGACTCCCAGGGCATATTACCTATCTCCAAAACAATCATCAGGGGTATGTATGACATCTGCTAATGAGGAGCCTTGTTTGTTAATGCTGGGTGGTTTAGTCCAGAGTATGGCATATTTGTGGATAGGAACCTGTACCTCCAGCATGCGCTGTTTAGTGAGGTGACAAGGATTAGGGCCCTAGGTCATGTAGCCCAGAGGGATTGTGAGGTGTTGTCATGGCGGTTGGCTGACTGCTATGGGTGTGACATACCTCTGTATGTCCGGCAGTGGTAACCTCTGGGTGGGTGGGATGTAATGCACTCTAGCTGTGGTTTTGTGAGTCAGTCTGCATAGGGCATGTGTTTGAGGGCAGTATTACTCTTTGTTAGGTATGTCTGTGGCCTTTCCACTTGCTGTAGTTGTCATGTGAGGTACATACCACATGGGGCATTGTGATGAGTAGAGGGGAACACCGACCTATATTTCCCTAGATGACACACCTTTTGTGCTGACACGTACCACATAGACAGATTACATGACTACTGTGGCACTGTGATTATCAAAGGGGAGCCTACTGTCCACCTGTGTCCTGTGTTCCCTTCTGACACCTTCAGTGTTAGGCAGGCTACCACCTATGTGGCAGTTACTGTGTAAGGTGTTTTGGAATGGGGTATGGCACTGCAGTATCAACACTGGTGTTCAGTCCATGCCTTGGACAACAGGCACCTGTTGCAATACATATGACCCCGTCTCTCTCTCTCTCTCTATATATATATATATATATATATATATATATATATATATATATATATACACACATAGATACATATATACATATCTATACATATCTATCCATATCTATCCATATCTATACATATCCATACATATCCATATATATCTAAATATATATCTATATATAGGTTCATAGACTCATAGGGTCATACTAGGCTATCTCCCCTAGGGCATTTATAAGCCTAGCCAGAGTGTGTTTGGCTTTCGATACCCATTTTAAATGAATTTTGCTATGCCCTTTTTCGAGGTTAGTATACTGTGCCTCTGTCTAACAGTGACACAGAAGTGATACCCGGGGTAAACCTATGATCTCCCATCCACTCATCAAGATTCCTCTTGAAGGGAGTCAATGAGGGACTCTGCCTAACTTGGACTGGGATTTTATTCCAGAGTGAAGGGAGCCTCTGGGTTATGAATCTGTCCCTCCAGCATGTCCTATTTATTTCAGTGCTGAGGTTCAAGTCTTCTGAGCACATAGCTCGATGGGATTTGGATTTTCTGAGGTGCAGCATGTCCATTAATTCCGGGTTGGACATGGCTTTATATGTCAGGCACAGATCGCCTCTGGGCAGGTGGTATGCCACTGAGTAGAGCTGGAGTTTCTTTAACCGGGCAGCATATGGCATCTGTTTGAGCCCTTTGATCCTCTTGGTGAGGTACTTTTGGGGTCTTTCCAGTTGCTGCAGGTGTCTGGTAAGATACATCCCAAAAGGGGCATTGTACTCAATTATGGGCCTGATGAGGGATGAGTAAAGAGGCACGATGACCTCCCCTGATCTAGATGTGAATCCCTTCATGATTAGGTGGGCTATATAAAATGTTTTTCTAACCACTTTGGCCATGTGGTTTTCAAATGAGAGATTGCTATCAACTTGGGTCCCTAGGTCCCTAATTACTTCTTCCGTACTTAATGGATTACCACCTATGTGGTAATTTGTGGGCACTTTGTTTTGCCAAAGAGGATGACTATACACTTTTTGGCGTTTAGCTTGAGGCCATGGCTCTGGCACCAGTTGTCTGTTTCTATGTGGCCCTTTTGTAGGATGCTTGTGTCAGCTGGAGAGTCGATTATGGTGCCTAGTTTGCAGTCATCTGCGTACTTGGTCAGCCACAGTCCTTCCATGTTGGCTTGTACCTCCGAGAAATATATACCGAACAAGAGAGGTCCCAGGACTGAGCCTTGTGGGACACCACTTGTAACTGGTTTGGAGTCTGACATGGCTCCAGCAATTCTAACCATGTGGGTTCTGTCCTTGAGCCAGTTTGCAACCCATCTAGTGACATAGGGGTTTATATTTAAGCTGGTGAGCTTATCTATAATGCCCGAGTGTGGTATTGTATCGAAGGCTTTTGCGAGGTCCAGGTAGGCTGTGTGGACCACCTTCCCCTCGTCAATGGCCTTGGTGACTGTTTCAAAAAAATTGACCAGGTTTAAGAGGCAGGATCTGCCCTTAACAAAGCCGAACTGGGTAGGATTCAGTGTCTGTAGGTCCCCAATATCTTTATTTATGAGGTCCATGATGATCCTTTCCATAGCTTTACAGACCAAGCTAGTCAGGCTTATGGGGCGATAGTTTCCAGGATCCGTTGAGGTACCACCTTTGTGGAGAGGGACCACTGTTGCTGTACGCCACTCTTTGAGTACATATCCTGTAGTAAGGCTGAGATTGAACAGTAGTTTTATGTTTGGGTTTAGCTCTTCTTGGAGTTCATGTAGGATGCAGCCCGGGACACCATCTGGTCCCATTGATGCTGTATTTTTTGCTTTGGAGAGGGCGGCTCTTACCTGAGCATCTGAGATGTCAGGGGGGCAGCACTCTGCTTGGATAGATATTTGCCCTTTTGGTGGGGAGGGGGGGAGAAGTTTGTGCTGAACCTGTCAGCTAGGATGTTGGCAATGTCTGTGGGTTCAGTGTATTTTTTGTCATGTTGGAATAATTCTGAGCATATCTGGGAATTCCCACCCAGGTTCCTAACATAACAGAGAGCCTTGTGATTATCCTTAGTGTCCTGTGCAATTTTTCTCTCGAAGCTGGCCTTAGACGATTTTATGAGTGCCCGTAGTTTTTTGCTAATACTGATCAGAGATGCCTTCCCTTTTTGGGATTTTGCTCTATCATATAGTAGCTTCCTCCTTCTATTGTATAGTTTGTTTATGGCTGGGGTCCACCAGATAGAACGCCTGCCTTTGGAGGATTGGGTGTTGGTTTATTTGGGATTGCATGATCCATGCATTCCTGAAAGTGTTCATAGAATGCGTTTATAAAGGATTCTGTGGTCTGGGCCGTATTTTCCACAGGCCCGGGGGCTTTGAAGGATTCCACCTCAGTTTTGAGGAGTGTGAAATTTGCTTTAGAGAAGTTTTTCACTGTGGTTTTCTGGGCAGGGGTGGGGTCAGGATGTGAATATCCAGTGAGATTAGTTTATGGTCTGATCTTACCAGTGAGGAATACACTTCTGGTCTGGAGCATAGAGCCCCCATGTTGGTGATGATCAGGTCCAGTATGTTTTCCCCTCTTGTGGGAATGGTAACAAGTTGTTCCATAGCATTTGAGTTTATAAATTCTATGAACCTTTGTGCTAGGGTGTTGGAGCTAGAGTAATGCTCCCAGTCTATGTTTGGGTAGTTGAAGTCACCCAATATATTGGTGTTTGGAGAGACCTTCATATTTTCCAGTGTTCTCGGGAAGGCCGAGTGGGGTTCCTGGGTTTGGGAGGGTGGTCTGTAGCAGGCTATAAACTGGAAGGCAGTTTTACCCACTGTTAGTTGCACATGGATAGTCTCTGATGCTTTGTGCTGTGCCACCAACCTGGAGGTGTGGGTATCTTTGACGAATATTGATGCCCCCCTTCCTTTTGTGGTTCAGTCCAAGTTTTGGGGCCGAAAAGCATGGTATGAGGTATAACCTGGTAGTGCTGGGGTGCTCTCAGGAGCCTTGAACCAGGTTTCTGTTACTGCACAGATATCGATGTTCTCCATGCTAAGGAGAGTTTCGAGTGCATGCATCTTGAGGTTTAGACTTCTGGCGTTGAGTAGCATTACTCTTAGTTTCTTATCCCTTGTGATACCTATGGAGGTGGGTTTGTCTTTTGAGCCTTGCCTAAAAAAAATATATATATATACATATATATATATATATATATATATATATATATATATATATCCATATATATCTATATTTATCCATATATACCCATATATATCTATATATATCCATATATATATCTATATATATCTATATCTATCTTTATATGTATATATGTATATATCTATATATAGATCTATATATCTATAATTCTATATATCTATATTTCTATATATCTATATATATCTATATATGTATATGTATATATACACATACATCTAAACATCCATTGCTGTATATATAGCTGCACATATAGGCACATATACTGCCCACCTTTCATGGTGGGTATGTCAATTATGCAACAGTTGTGAGACATACGGTTATGTAATACTATTGCACAATGTTGTGCAGAATGCATTCTGCTGTCATCAGGCCATATAGCTGTAGCAGGCCTCACTGCCTGTAGCTCAGTCCCACAGTGTTTAATCACCACATGACATATACCGGCACTGCTTGCTGTCTGCAATGCCACACACTACAACCTACATACATATGTGCACATAGCAGCCTTCAACAACATACATATGTCCAGCCTTCACTAACAGTTGCAGTATGTCCCTTGCCCTATGCAAATGTGCATGTACATATAGATACAGACTGCTGCCACATATGGATGATTCACAGTATGTAGGGTACCCTTCAGACACATCTTTTGGATGTCAGCAAATACATATCTGTTACATACCTTACCTTTGTATTCCTCACCTCCGTCTGTTGTAGGTGTTGTATTTTTTTTTGTTTTGGTTTCCTCTGTGTGTTGCTGTTTGTTTTCAGTGTCTGTCTCCTACTGCCTGTTTGTATCCATCTGTCTGTCTGTCTGTCTCTGTCTGTCTCTCTCACTCGCGCTCTCTCTCTCTCTCTACCAGTTGGTGCAATGATATTATTGCATGTGTGGACAGCAAATACAGGCTGCTTTTCTAGGTATCTGCACATGTGCATGTGATGGCCTCTGCACCAGTTGGTACCCACCATTTAGTAATTGCATGCAGCCTGCTGTGTGGTAATTGCAGTTCTCACTGTGATTTCAGGACACTGCTATAAAATGATAGGTTAGGTAGGCGTAGCCCTTTCAGTTTTGCAAGGTGGGGACCATGCTTGTTTGTTGTGGACACTGTTGTCTCAGTCAGAAGGTTGGTATATGTCTCATATCTGAAACTGGATTGTAGCCAGTGAAATGCATGTTGTACTGAAACCTGACTGTTGCTTCTTCCAGTACACTCTTCTCAGTGTGTAGGTTTATTCACACCTCCTAATGCTAACACTGGATGCATGGGAGTATGTACTTTCTTTTCGAATTAGAGAATTAACTGGCATACAACAGTAGTTATTGCAATGTATTCCTATGGCTTTCCTATTTTCCCTTAACATTCACTCATTGTAATGCATGTTATATTTCTTTCAGCACCAAGTTATTGTATCTTTGTTGTGGCTTAGTGGTAAGTCATGCAGACTGGTGAGTCCAAGGTGTGGGGCTTGAGACTGACAAGGGTATTTTATTTTGCTGCTGAGCAGTACAAGGGCCCTGTCATACAGAGTGACTAAGGCACTTTTAAGCAGTTGTAAGCGGGTTTGCGTGGTTTTGCGCGACACTTAGCGATGCTACGCTAAGCTTAGCTTAGCTTATTTTATTATAGCAATACTAAGCTAAGCTTGGCTTAGCTTATCATATCTTAGCAATGCTAAGCTAAGCGCACACATGTGCACACTGGTGCAAACCCGCTTACTACTGTTTACAAGTGCTCACTCCCGCTAACCCCTGCGCTCATTTCTTTGACAGAAAAGTAAATGGGGAGATAGGATTGTGGTGATAAAGGGTGCACAAAGAGGGGAAAACAGTAGGGAAACCAGCTTGGGATGTACAGGATGGGTGTGGAGAAGGTCCATAGCTGCCCATTTCTTTACCAGCAACAGCTGTGCATATGCAATACATTAGGAGGGATATTTGAAACCTTCCACCCCTGAGAGAGGGGTGAGGACAACTAAGTATGTTGTACTACCAATTATGAATATCAGGCACATGCACTGTTTGTGAACTGCTATACGTCATTAGTACGTTACTCACTTCTGAACAGTTTGTGGTTTGTTTGTGTTGACATTAGCACAGTCTGCTCAGGACAACTGGACATATTTCACTACTGTGTATGCCTACGTACACCCTTGGTTGTGCCTGACTACACGGGTATATAGTACCTTTGGGTAGGGATGCAGAACTGCAGAGTGCATTATT
The DNA here is from genome assembly GCF_019279795.1 of Protopterus annectens. Lineage (NCBI taxonomy): Eukaryota > Metazoa > Chordata > Ceratodontiformes > Protopteridae > Protopterus > Protopterus annectens. The sequence goes on along the minus strand of NC_056726.1, from coordinate 367,585,488 downwards.
TATTATCGTGTGAAGTTTATCTTGCTGAACATGCAGAGTTGCTGTGTACCTGTAAGTCTATAAAGGCTAGTAATCTGTCTGAGTAGCTCCCACCTGTGGACATATCCAGATGGTAGACAGAGGTTAGCCTGGTATTCATTGACTGTGCACCACACCAGTCTTTTCAGTACCTGAACAATGGCATTGTCACAGGTGGTTGCTAGCAGTACATGGCTACATCCTTTGATATTTCTGTGTTGTACTCCTAAATAAGGGCATGCTTGTGGAATTCATTCTACAGCTATTCGCAGAGTGTGTAACAGCATACAGGCTGATATGCCTGTGTGTTTCTGACTCTTCCAGGCCTCAGATACTCTCAGGTATATATTTGAACAGCCTCAGGGAAAGGTACATATCAGTGGGATACACCTGTGATATATTTCATACATTTTGCAGTTGTGACTTTGGGAGATTCTGAGCATATGTATTACTACACCTTTTCTGATGTGCAAGCATTGTCTACTCTCACTTATTGACATTTATCATTAAGTGGGATTCCCCACCTTTCTGCCTACTGTTACTACATTTCACAGGGTGTCTGAGGGGCACAGCTAACACTTGTTTGCAAATCAGGGACATCCCTGTAAACCAGTCACAGTTGGTAGGTCTGGCCTCTGACCTATTCAAATATGCCAGTGTTTATCCTGCTCTGATACTGTGTGGGGTTTGTAAGGTGCTACTGTAACATTATTCCCTACTAGCATGGCTGGTTCTCTTTTCACAGTCATTTCATGCAATTCCACAACACTTGCTGGTTAAGGGCCACAGAACATGATTTGTGTTATGCCATTCCTATTCTCCCTTTACATTCACTCATTGTAATGCATGATATATTTCTTTCAGCACCAAGTTATTGTACATATGCTGTGGTGTAGTGGTACTTCATGCAGACTGGTGAGCCCAAGGTCTGGGGTTTGAGATTGACAGGTGTATTTTATTTTGCTGCTGAGCAATACAAGGGTCCTGTCATACAGAGTGACTAAGGCACTTTTAAGCAGTTGTAAGTGGGTTTGCCCGATGCCTAGCGATGCTTAGCTAAGCGCACACAAGTTGACACTCACGCACCTCCGCTAACTACTGCTTAAAAGTGTTTACTCCCGCTAACCCCCGCGCTAATTTCTTTGAAAGAAAAGAAAAATGGGGAGATAGGAAAGTGGTGAAAAAGAGGGCACAAAGAGGGAAAGACAGTAGGAAAATAAGCTTGGGATGTGCAGGAAGGGTGTAGGGAAGGCCCATAGCTGCCCATTTCTTTACCAGCAACAGCTGTGCATATGTTCGTAATTTGGTGTGAAATTTGCAACCTTCCATCCCTGAGAGACGGGTGAGGACAACAGAGTATGTTGTACTGCCAATTATAATTGTCAGTTTACATGTCTGGTGGACATGTGTGCGAAATGGGCAGCTATGTATGGGGTGTAATTTTTTTGTGGGAACAGATTGCCCTTTTTTTTATTTTTTTTTCAGGTGAGAGTTGAATGTGAGGTAGGGGATGTAGGTATATTTGGGAAGGTAGGTTGGGGAGCTAAACAGACAAGACAAACAAGATGCATACAGGGGAAGAATGTGACACATGGAGTGGGTGAACACAATTGGGGAAGGTTGTTTGGAAATTGCAAGCCCATGAGCCCACTGATAGTAACAGTGGAACTGAGATCCCCACCCATGGGCAGTCACCATTGCACCTTCACAGCCCTGAGGGTGGCTGTGCTGGGGGCTGAGTAGGACGGGCAGGCTTACCCAAGAGATGCACCGCTCTCACCTCAAGCTGGTGTAGGGGATCAGCGACTGAACGCTGGATCTCCCTACGCACCACAGCCCGGACCATTTGAAGGGTGACAGGTGGCCCTTCTCCGCCCACGCTTGCACGGGGGGATGAGCCCCATCCCCTGCAGTGCTTCCACCCCAAGGTGGCACAGGACCAGTGGAGGAGGGGAGCCCGGGCTGGGCACTGGAGTTGCTGGTGCCAGGTGCACTCGCCAACTGAGGAGGGACAGGTGGGTCCATTGGGACCGGCCTTCCCATACGTTCTGTGATTAGGTGTGTTTAATTACAACATAAACAACAGTATTCCAGATTAGTTGTAACAGCATGCAGTAATATTCCCATTAACCCAACACACCAAGGTTCCAACAGTTGAACAGCAAGCATAACACATGCATATATTGAATGACAGTGGATATTCCAACAGCATGCAGGGATGTTTGGTACAACAGGCCACCATGAATGTGGTGTTTGAACAGGGCACATGCATCAACATCAATGCAAATATTTATAAAACAATAGGACATATGTCCCAACAAATATTTAAGATTACATATACCCATTGAGGTGTGGAATTGCATGGTTTATGCACAAACACTAGAGTGTAGAAAAAACCTCAGTTAACATCTTATAAACACTTTTACTCTACACTACATTCCTAGTGACTGCAGGTGTATATTCCCTACATGTATTATTACACTTGCCACCATGCATTAGGTTGTGTAGTGGGTTTGGCTAGTTCAATGTATACTTGACCTATATCTGACATACTAACTGTCCAAGATGCAGATGTTACTGCTACATATTTCATGGTTGCATTTATATTTCTTGATCTACATATCTGGATGTATTCACATGACATTTTCACTTCAATTTGTACAGAACCCTGCATTTATTGAAGCACACTCAAATTTCTGGGGAACATATTAGCATGCTACTCATGTGCCAGATTTACTTATGCATGCCAGCCAGCAACTGACTGTTGAGGACTGTATATATGCTTCACAGCTACTAGCAATTCCATCACCCACTTTAGATGGGACTGCAGAACTCTGGGTTGCCAGCACTTTCTAACAAAGTACTATTTGTATAATGCAAGGGTACGACAACATTTCAAACTAAGTGACACACACACACACACTCTGGGTTTTAAACCTTTATTACTGACATTACACACTTTTCCACAGGCTCACTCCTTTATTTGTTATAACAGTGCATATGGAAGACATATTCAAGACAGATTAGACCTTTATTAATGGGTTAGAACACACATTTTCAGGCTCAGTCACTTATGTTATATGACAGTCCCTGCAGAGATTTTATTCCAGACATATGTTACCTTTCTTAATGGGTTACTGTACTCTTTTTCTAGCTCTATGAATTGTCATATAACAGTACATGCAGAGGACTTATTCAGGCCATTTTATGGCTGTATTATTGTACTACAACACTTTATTTCATGCCCTGTCCCCTATTTTATATAACAAAACATGCAAAATAATCGCTAACCTGCCTGGTGGCGCAGCCTTTGCAGCCTATCAGCATAGGCTTGCTGATTCGCAGCATGGTCACCTGCGGCTGTGAAGTAAATGAAGGAATATTGAGACATACCTATCCATTATACAAACTCAATTATCAATTCTTATGTACTGCATTCCATGGCTACATACTCAGTCGTGGGGCATCCTGCATCCCACGGGCCTCCTGGATCCATTGGTTCAAGCGGTCCTGCTTCCGTCTCTTCAGGTCTGCATGGTTGTGATGGACCTGCTCACCGGTGCGGGGAATGCCTGTGACACTGGTGAGGTCAAGAGCTAACCATTTCCAAGCCTCATCCTTGTATTCCATCCCTTGGAACTGGCCCTGCAGGAGTCTGGACTCATGACAGTGGACAAGGAGCCAAACCATGTATTTCGACTCCTCGATGCCCCAACGCTGTGCTCGGAAGCATGAACCCTCTCCTGCACCTGCCATTCTGACTGCAAATGTGAGCTACAATCAGTTATGGCAAGTATTCCCACCTATGGGGCTTAAATATGCCACATTTCCCGCACTTTTTGTGATTGGCCATTTTTGAGAATTCTAAGCTGACTGCAGACCTGCTTAGTAATGGTTAATCTACCATTTCTAAGTATATGTATGCTAATAGTAGCTGCTTCTCCTAAGCTGTCATGGCTTAGTGGTTCTGTACTTTAATTATGATGCACAGGGTCTTGGGTTCGAACCTTGTCATTCTTTTATTTTAATACTGTCTAGACAGGCTAGGGGGTGTGGCTGCATTTAAGCAACTTAGCTCTACATTGCTCCCCGGTGCCCTGGTTGGCGTGGCGCACACGTCCGCGCAAACACATTGCGCTGGGTAAACCGCTTTTAAACTTTGGGCAACTCTATTGCACTGGTAAAGTGCTTTTAAACTTTGGGCAACTCTATTATGCTGGGTAAAGCGCTATTAAACTATGGGCAACTCTGTTTAGCTGGGTAAAGCACTATTAAACTATGGGCACCTCTGTTTAGCTGGGTAAAGCGCTATTAAACTATGGGCACCTCTGTTTAGCTGGGTAAAGCGCTGCTTAACGGCAGGGTATTATATATCTGGATCCTTTAAAAATATATATTTTGTTCACTGATACATTGGCCATTTCACTGCTTTTAATAATATTTTAATCATATATGTCTGGTATTATTTCAAATGCTGATTTTTAAACCTAAATAAGAAGGGGAGTGGTGGGACTCAAACCGTGAATGCCTCCTCTTTGTGCATATGCTGTACCACTACGCTATTGCAATTTGGTGTGATTTGCATAAACATTCTTTCTTATGCTCTTCCATGTCGGAATTGCTAACTATAGCTAAGCAATGGGCACACCCGCACACACACGCACAAATACGGGCAGCTATATCGCGGATTTAAAAAAAATAAATAAATATTTTACTTTTTATAACTGTGATGGGAGTTTACAGTGTCAGGGAGTGTGATGCTGGGTGCAAGTACATTTGAGCGAACTCGCTCTTGTGTGTTGACATTTTGCTTTTACTACACTTGCAGGGGCGTGGATATTTAGACTGCTCGGCAGTCGGACACGCCCCCTGCTTTCATATTCGGTCCGTGCAAGAGTTATGGTTGAGTCAGCATGCCCTCATGAATATTCATGGCACGCTGACGTCATACCATTCAACTGCAACCTCCGAGTAAGACTTATTAAGTCTTACGCGGAGGATTCGTGAATCCGGGGGATAATTTGCCTGAATAGTGGTAATGTCATGGGAAGGATTTTTCTGAGAGTTAGACTGCCTAGATTTGTATAGAATGGCCAGAGTTTTGCCTCATATTTTTGATCTGTTCTTCATAAAATTTACGATTTTCTGGAAAATCTCTGAAGATTGAAGTCACAATATAATAACATTTATTTGTGTTTCAGACTTCCTATTCTTCAGAATATCATGCTAACATAAAATCTGTTATTCTAACACCTTTATAAGTTTGTAAGAGCACTAATTACAGTCTGTCCCTGATTTTATATATTTGCCCTCCCCACGTTATTTTTGGCTTTGTCCAGATTTCATGCACTTCGAAGATGAGACGTAATGTGGCAGAGGCAGGGATAGAGTTAGCATGTGTTCATGACGTGGTACAAGGGAGTTACCCCTAACCTTAGCCATGTGCTTTACCTTTTGAAAACCCTTTCCATAACCCATACACTACACAAGTCATTCAGATACACATACAGGCACCAACACACATGCACACTACTACTCTAACCTTAACCTATAACAAACATAAACAAACAACCCCACCCCAATGCTGAAACTTTCTGTACAGTTTCAGTATTAGTAACCCCTAACCCACACTCACAAAGCATTCAGTCTTCTTCCTTCCAATATCTTCAACATCTGACAGATAATTTTCAGTCATTCACTTTGTCAGCGAACTCAAAATTTCACAGAGTGAGTGGCACACTCTCGGTCTATCAGCATTGATATGGTGTCACATCGATAGCAAACATCACCTAGAGAAAATGTTCATACCACCAGGTGGCTAGCCCTGCCATGATCATTCTTCTATACCACACAAACACACATACACATGCACATAAACACCTATGGCTGACTTAGTGTCCAATCCACCCACTGCTTTTCATTGGAATCTGAGAAGAAAACAGAGCACCCAGAGAAAATCCATGTGAATCTAGATAAGGCACCTCAGTTGAGAATCAAACTGGCAAACCTATTGCTGTGTGGTAGCAATACTATCCAGTGCTTCACTGTGCCACTCTTTCTATCTCTGCCTCTCTCTGTATATATATATATATATATATATATATATATATATATATATATATATATATATATATATATATGTGTGTGTGTGTGTGTGTGTGTGTGTTAAAAACTGTAAATTCATTGAACTGCATTTAGCATTCTCTCTGTCTACTTTTCATGTTAGTGCTTAATAAATGAACCCATGCATAACTTTTCTCGATGGTGTATCTTGCGTTTATAAAATTACTGCAAAAGATGTAAAAACATTTTAGTAACATGCCATCACGTCTGCCCTTCCAACATGTTCTCAGTCATTTAACATACAGAATAATATCTAAGCCTACAGTACTTCAGTTGTGCATCGAACTGTTCACATGCAAATGAATGTTCAGGCAGAAGTGTTCTTTCTAGTAACTCAGAAAAAGCTCAACTGATTTTCCTTCTAATGTGTTTTTCCCATCAAATCTTTTAAATAAAGTCTTTCAGAAAGACAAGAACAGAAATACTCTTGTCTTCTTGATGCAATTAACTGTAAGTGGTGCTGTCTCTTTCCAAGTTCTCAGCAAACAAAAGACTACCTTTTCTACAATAGCTACCGTGTTTTGTACTAATGGACCATGCAAAGTCTCACTGACTTAGTCTGCCTTCATTAGTTTTTTCCATTTGCTTACTTTACTCCTAAAATTCACCCATTTTGAGTTATTCTTCATTATTTCTTTACACTGTGTTGCAGAAATTATTTGTAATTATTTAAAATATTCTCTCCCCATAACACCCCATAATAACAATTTCATATAAGGCTGGTAATAACCTTTCTTATTTTTTCTATTATTTTAAATTCACCTTTCTCATCTGAACTTCTTTTATCCTTTTTCAAAGTAAGTTTCATAAATAGCCATTGATTCCAGTATTATTTTTGTAACTATATCAACCATTTACTGTTTTGGTAACCATTATTCATTCTTAACTCACATCTGCAAAAATTATCTGAAACTAAGCTTTCTAATTTGAGTTGTAACATTTACTTCAGTTCAGTTGCTTTTGGCACTTTGCTTACGTTATGTGTACACAAACAAGCAGTTAATTGACTTTCGCAGCCAAACAAATGGTAACTTTTTTTAAAATGGACTCATTTGTCATCAATATTATCAAAGTCTGTAACAATTTTAATTTCTACAATTTAACATTGTGGAAGTATTATCCTACACCAGTTGGTATTTAATGTAAATGTGCATCTTTATACTTTAAAATGTCACTCTTCTTGTTTTGTTTTGATTGGCACTGTTTTCATATTAGCCCTGTTTGTGGAAACAGCAAAGCTAACTGTATGAACCTCCTACAGGTCTTCATTTAAGGTTTCTAGCAGCCAAAATGGCTACAATTAATGCTCAGATTTATAATAACAAAATATGGTATTTGTCATCTTAAGCAAAGCCTTTCCTGGAGCTCTCTCTATGCAGCTACTATTGTTGCAAAACTATAATTCAGTTTCTGGGCAGAAACCTCCCACCCACCCAAAACTAAAATAGGAGCATATGGAATGTCATTTTGCTGCAGCCTAGACTGTGACCCTGGCACCATACCTTGCTTTGGAAGCAGATTAACATTACGGTGAAAAAGATGGCATTCTGTATATTTACTGGTAATATGTGCATCTTATGGTGATTTCTTGGATGGAGTTTCAGGAGCAGAAGAAAAAAAGAGAACAAAGGGACAGTGTGAGCCTTAGGTTCGTGGTGTGTTTAAAAGGAGAGATGGGTTCCAGGTTTGATGGATTGTGTCACACTGTGAGAGGGTATCTGAAGTGAGCTGTGAGAATGTTTTTGTTGCAGGGAAAAGTACTGCTGGGCAAGAAAATAAATATGCTACCTGAGAGGAATACAAGAAACAGTAAAGCATTTGGGAATTACAGAGTCAGGAAGTATAAGAGTTTGCGATAGAGAATAGGTCCTCTATAATGTATAGAATCATTTTTTTTGTTTATTTTATTCTTTATTGACCAGGTTAGTTCCATTGCACTAGATGCTTTTTTTCAAGGGAGAGGCAATGGGTTTTCATGCTACTAGAGGAAATTTTCCAAGGCATCAAGAAACGTTCCTGACTCTTTTTGATTGGTGCCTTGGGATCTTTCACATCTACCTGAGCTACCACCAACTGAAACAGATGGGACCTCAGTTTAACATCTTATCTGAAAGATGACACACTCAGGAGTGCAGCACCCTCCTAGTGCAGCATTGCAGTGTCAGTAATATGAAAATTAATCCACTCACCAATAGTAGTAGAACCCACAGACTTCTGATCTTGCGACACCAAAGGCTGTTGAACCAACAACACTGCAAATTGTCATTACTATCTGAAAAGAAAGGGAGGAGCAAAGAGGGGAAGAAAGTTAAGAAATGGTATCTCAGTATTTTCCTGTTATAACTATTGGGTAGTGGATTAGCAGAAGTGCTTTAAGCTTATGTCATGTTGCTTATCTGCTGCAGTAGTGAGGCAGGAGGCCTGAGGTATGGCTGCAGTTGCCCAGAGAGCCTTTTGTAATGTATTTGCTTAATGCTGTATCCACAAAAGACTTTAGAAACAAAAGGCCCCATTTTAGGGGTGCCCATGAGCACAGGGAAGTTATTGAGATATAGACCAATGGACATCATATCCAAGTCTCCAACTTTGAAGCTTGCCACGTGTTGCTCAGATTACCCAAACCCCCATCTCAGCTGCTAGAGCATATAACACCTAGAATTGCTAGGTACTTGTGTCATTTTTGCTGGATACAAATGTAGGTAAGACCCTAATGCACACATGTATCTCTGTAGTATGTTCCCCAATCTAGAAGAGTCATAGAGAAAGAGCTAGACAGGCTTTATACTGGCTGTCAGTGATCACTCTTTCTTTGGGGTGCAATGGCCTTGGAGTGAGAAAATTAAAGTTATGATAGTGTTGCATTTGCTTGTATTGTCACAAGCTGGACTACCCATGTTCTGATTTTATGTGTGTTTAAGATCATGTAGTTTGAGTTTATGTTGCCAAACTTTTGTAATACGAGTTTGGATGAATGAAGGATTTGTACTGGAAAGAAACAAACAAGGATAATGACATGACTGGGATGGGAGGGTGGCCTAATGGTTAAGGTGTTTGTCTTACAAACACAAGGTGCAGGGTTTGAGTCTTACAAGGGATAATTGGCTAGGCTTACAATGGCTCGCAAGGGCAGTTAGCTTAGTACTAACCTATGAACTTAAAGAATCTCCTGAAGAAAGGCAGCCGAAGACGGGGACCCACAGCCATTGTAGTAGTAGGCTCAAAAGGTACACTGCCTGATACCCAAATGAATTGCAGTCAGAACTTTGATTAAAAGGAACATTATGGATAGTAGGGGACAGTCAGATATTTACTTTGTAGTGGACCCAAATCATGTATAGCTAGAAACAGTAACACTAGATTTTTAAATGCAATTTGCAATTGTAGAGGCAACCAGTGCAGACTTTGAAACATGGAAATAATATGTTGATAATGTCATGTACCAGTAAATGGTTCTATTGTTATGATCAAACTAATTTAATGTTGAATTGAAAACACTGGCAAAAGAAGTTTGAACATATATAATACTGAAAACAAAAAATATTGACTGAAATAATATTGAGAAAGAAAAACTATTATCTCTATTGATATTTACACCAAAACCCCCAATAACACTAGCCTTAAATTCATCTGAATAGTGGCAGTTTTACAGGAAGGTTTTTATGAAGGTAAGGTGTAGGGTTAGGGTTGTAGGAAGGGGCAGTGTTAGGCTTAGGGTTAGCACCCATTACTAAAGAGGTGAGTGTAAGACTGGAGTTGTCATCAAGTCCTCCTCTGATTTACATGCACTCCAGCTGGAGCTTACACTCATCAATGGCTTGTGTACTAAAATGACGTCAGGCTCAATGCCAAAAAAATGCAACATTGTATCATTTGATAAGCACCCCCTAGCTCTAGCTTATAGCACAGATAACACACTATTTCAAAATGAATAGTTTATGAGTTACCTGGACATTTGCTTGGACAGCTCCCTTACATTTGCCGTCAGATTGCAAAGGTGGTCAGGAAATCCTTTCACCTTGCACAGCTATGCATAGGAAATGGTATTTCTTCTAGATTAAAAGTACTCTTCTCCTCCTTGTACTCCGCAATACACCACAATGATTAAATCCATCACTGGGTACAACCCCCTGCGTTTGCAATATCCTTTAATAAGCATAGCAAGCAATTGGAAAGACGTCAAATGTTTGTAATAAAAAGATCAGGGCTTGAAAGATATTAACTACAAAAAAGACTGGAGGCTTTATTTCTATGCTCAGTTTCACAGAGACTCATTTGGGGTGACCTGTGTCATTTGTATAAGACTATAAGAGATCCAGTAGTCCAAGAACTCTTATACTTCAGTACATCAAACTGTCCACTAACGCTAGGACCAGAAATCTTGATCTACTCCAACAAATAAATAAGACAAAGAGGAAGGATAGGTCACACAATGCCTCTCCCTTCTCTGAAACAAACTTCATCTCCAAGTTAAGCAGTGCGACACACTGCCTGATTTAAAAAGGAGGTGGACAACTCCAAGGATGTTCATAACTTTATCCCTGGTATGACTGGCCTGGCCCTCTCTGAACAGAAAGGCAAGGCCTTAGTGTGAGTACTGGGAAGGTGGAAATGGCCTTGTGGCTCAATTGCCTTGTAACTTGTATGATCTGATCATCCTATGAGATAAGTAAAGTCAGAAGTGAATAACAACACTGCACTGATCGCTTGCTATCAGATTATTCATCATCCTAGAGAGGGTCGTATCACTGCTGTGCTGGCACTGATCTCTTATCATGAGATCATTCACTGCCCTAGATGGTGCAGTAGCATTGATATGATTATTCCAAAACCCAAACTAAAAAGTATTAGAGAAGGTATGAAACCTAAGAAAAAGACTCAAACAGTGTGAGTTACTTTCTCAATAGCATTACTGAAAAAGAGAAAGGTTCAAGATAGTTTAATAATTATCTAAAATATCTGGACAAAAAAATGTTTCTTGGGAATAAGGATAACCAAAACCTTCCTGACAGTTGATGGACATTATTCAAAGAAGATTCAGTAAATAACTGGACACAGGGCCTCCATGCAGGTAATAATGACACTGGTAAGACACTCAAGCCCACATGCCGTATAGTATATGCCGGATATCAAAACCACATCATCTGAATACAGCAGACAAACAAAACAATAGATCAAATAAATCATAGAAGGAGCCCACTACAGTGATCATGGACACACTAGAATAGTGTCTCTGAACTGAGTCAATCTGTTCTGCGAGAAACTGATCATATGTTGACATTTGGAAAATAAATATTTTCACTGAGAACATTTCCCACACATTTTTACTGAAAATGTTGTGCAATAACCTGTGGTCAGCACATTTGATCCCAACACTGCAGAAGCTTTGCCACAAGGGGCAACTCCCAAACATTTTCACTGAGAATTCTGTCTTTGTACAATGTAAGCAGATATAACTTGAAAGATTTTGCTGTGTATTAACTTCATCTTGTCAGATGCATGTCTGCCTGTGCTGAAATTAGTTTTTAACACATCTCTCGACAGAGTTGTCCTTGTGGTCTAAGGAACACTTATTAAGTTTACCACTGTCCTTTTCTTGACCAATAGATCACACTGTATATGCCAGTTACTTAGTTTTCCTGGTTGACAGGTTTTGGCATTCAGGAAATGAAAACAAAATTCTGCTTTGTACCTCTCTATTATTTGGAGTACCTTCTTTGTGGAGTCTGCATGTCCTCCCCGCGGTTGGGTGGGCGTTCGAAAGACATGCGTAAATGGGCGTGCCTTCATTGAAGGTTGGACGTCGAGCTGCCACCTTGGCATTCGTGAAAAATCTAATGCCAATCATTAGCGGACCGGAGTTCTGCTGTGGCGACCCCTAACCGGGAAAAGCCAAAAGACAACAACAACAACTTCTCTGTTATTTGCTATGTATTACCCATAAACTGATTACTGTCTGTTATAATTTGACCTGAGGATGGAAGGGTCACTGTAGTAGAATATATTGCTAAATATGCCCTCATTGTTCTCTCCTTTCATTCAGTCACCAGCTTCCTCACAGTGCAGGTATTTATCGTATGTTATTACATTTTTATTTATTCTAATACTGTGTAGAACAATGAATAGACCTTCGCAGTGTGTTGTATTTCTATCAATTTCATTCAAATCATATAAGCTTTATGGATGTTGAACCTGTACCCTTTAACGAGCATGTAAAGTCAGTTGTTGCTTGTGTTTTGATATATATATATATATATATATATATATATATATATGTACACATCCATCCACCACCCCTTTTTCCCAGTTTTACACATGGGGTCGGGGTATCACTTTAACAGTGACAATCATCTGGAGCCAAGGTTCACACTGCCAGATGGCTGGCCTAGCTACGGCTGTTCTTCCGTAATACACACTTGCACACACACTCAAACCTATGCCAATTGAGAGTGTCCAGTTCAACTGCTGCATGTCTTTGGGATGTGGAAGGAAACCGGAGCACCAAGAGAAAACCCACACGAACATGGGGAAGACATGCAGACTCCACACAGAAGACACTCCAGTCAAGAATAGAACTGAAGAACCTTTTGCTGTGAGGTAACAATGATATCTCCTGTGCTACTGTGCCGTCCAAACACATACACACACACACACACACACACACACTGATATATATATATATATATATATATATATATATATATATATATATATATATATATATATGGTTCTACCTCACATAAACGAAACACCAAAACACCGACAACGCAATCACCGAAACCACATAACCAACAGTACAAAAACACGAAATCCCACATACCCAACAACGAAATAACCGACGGTACACAAACACGAAAGCTCATACACTTCACACACCACAATCAACAAACAAAACACATTCCCGTCCAAAACCACATACACAACACAAGCACACCAAAATCCCTACAAACCCACACTAAACCTCACATACACAACTACCTACAACCCTAACCCAAACCCTAACCCTAATGTCCATCACTACCGCACACTTACCTGGCCCGCTCCTAACCCTAACTCACTTATCCCTTCTAACCCAAACACAATCACTACGCACACTTACCTGACCCGCTCCTAACCCTAACTCACTTATCCCGCCCCTAACCCAAACACAATCACTACCGCACACTTACCTGACCCGCTCCCTAACCCTAACTCACTTAACCCACCCCTATCCCCACAGACCGTCAATATCCACACTTACCTTACTCGCACCCTAACGTCCGTCACTACCGCATACTTACACAGCCTTTTCCCATGTCGGCATCCTCGGCGTCGGTGCTTTCATCCGTCGGGTCGGTCTTCTGCACTGTCGATCTTCTGGGTCCCGTCGCGTCAGTCTTCTCAGCTGTCGATCTTCTGGGGCTCGCGATTTCCATGTCGATTTTATATATATATATATATATATATATATATATATATATATATATATATATATATATATATATATATAAACAATCTTGATATGCTGGTTAGTCTCATGAATTGTTACTGAGTGATGGTTTTATATTGTGCTTATCAGTTTAGTGCTATGTTATGATAACTTGTTCTATACATCTGGCTATATACACTGCATTACTGTGATTGTCCATCAGTATACCTCCTGCTAATGACTTTCAGCTAACATTCATAAACTTTTTTACCATCTCTCTTTTGTTATATTTTCCCATTATTCTTTTGATCTGACTCACTGTGGTCCTTCCTCCATCTCTTGTTATAATATTACCTTTATTGCCTCAATGTAATGTGACAGTTTAGTAGTGGTTTTCTCTTTTCTTTCCTTTCAGAGCCTGTGGTCAGTACATCTGACCACAATACTGCAAATGTTCTGCTACAAGGGCCAACTCCCAAACATTTTCACTGCAAAGTTTGCCTTTGTACAAAATAAACAAATTCATCTTGAAGAACCTTGCTGTGCATTAACTTCAGCTAGTCAAATGCATGCCTGCCTGTACTGGAAATTAGCTTTCTAATGCTCCACTCACATCTGACAGAGTTGTCCTTGCAGTCTAAGGATAACTTACTAAGTAGGCCACTGTCCTTTCTCTTGAACAATAGATTACACTGTATATGCCAGTTACTTAGTCTTCCTGGCCAACAGGTTTCTCCATTCAGGAAATGAAAATAAAAACTGTTGTACTCTATGCCTGTTTGCTAAGTGTTTCATATTGGATATAAACTGATTACTTTCTGTTATAATTTTTCCTGTGGGGGAAAGCCCGCTACTTTCCCCTACCCTTCCACCAATTCCAACCATCCCCTCCTACTCTACTATACTTCCTACACACACATTAGACCTGTGACTCCTATTCCCAAACCTTTTCAAGTAACCTTACTACTATTATACAAACACTCATGTTTCTTTTTACTTAATTCCCAAATTCCATTTAATTTTTTAGCACCAGTCCCAACTCCCGTGCTCTCTCCCATGCTGCATTGCACTATATACATTCATAGTCTCACTTCTCCCTAAAAGCACCTATCTATTCTACATTGTATCATCTACATTTCCCATATAAACCCTTACTTCTTCCTGTTTTGTATACATTCTCATGCTCTAGCGTTTTAACCCCCTACTCCTTACATTTCAGAGAAGATACTAGGACAACCTAACTCTCTTCCTTCATAGAAAATGCTTTTTTCCTACTTACCCTCTACCAGCTTTCAAACTCCACCATCGGTAAATATCCTTCTACCTTGCAACTTCTTTTTCCTTGTTTATCCCTACTTCCCCACTACCTGCTAACTATAACATACAGATCCATTTACTTAATCATGCTACTGCTCAGCTTATCCTCTATTCTTCTGCTGCTACTGGGCCATCATTCATCCTACCATGACTATAATAGCACTCAACATCTCTCCAACTCTGTCACATCCACCTATTCATACTTCCTCCCTAAAGTCTTCATACATTGCACCTTCTTCTTCTTCTTCTTTCGGCTGCTCCCTTTAGGGGTCGCCACAGCAGATCAACTGTTTCCATTTCTTCCTGTCCTCTGCATCTTGCTCTGTCACACCAACAGCCTGTATGTCCTCTATCACCACATCCATAAACCTTATCTTAGGCCTTCCTCTTTTCCTGTTACCTGGCAGCTTCATCCTTAGCATCTTTTTCCCAATTTACTCTGCATCCCTCCTCAGCACATGTCCAAACCAATGTAATCTTGCCTCTCTGGCTTTGTTTCCAAACCTTCCAACCTGGACTGACCCTCTAATATACTTATTCCTAATCGTGTCCATCCTCGTCACACCCAGTGCAAATCTTAACATCTTCAACTCTGCCACGTCAAGCTCTGACTCCTGCCTTATTGTCAATGCCACTGTCTCCAACCCATATAACATAGCTGGTCTCACTACCCTCTTGTAGACCTTCCCTTTCACTCTTACTGGTACTCGTCTGTCGCAAATCACTCCTGACACTCTTCTCCACCCACTCCATCCTGCCTGTACTCTCTTCTTCACCTCTCTTCCACACTCACCATTACTCTGAACTGTTGATCCCAAGTACTTAAACTCATTCACCTTTGCCACCTCTACTCCCTGCATCCTCACCATTCCTCTGTCCTCCCTCTCATTCACACACATATATTATGTCTTAGTCCTGCTGACCTTCATTCCTCTTCTCTCTAGAGCATATCTCCACCTCTCCAGGGTCTCCTCCACCTGTTCCCTACTCTCACTACAGATCACAATGTCATCTGCAAACATCATAGTCCACGGGGACTCCTGTCTGATCTCGTCTGTTAACCTGTCCAACACCATTGCAAATAAGAAAGGGCTCTGAGCTGATCCTTGATGTAATCCCAATTCCACCTTAAACGCATCTGTCACTCCCATCACAAACCTCACTGCTGTCACACTACCCTCGTACATATCCTGTACCACTCTTACATACTTCTCTGACACTCCCGACTTCCTCATACAATACCACAACTCCTCTCTAGGTACCCGGTCATATTCTTTCTCTAAATCCACAAAGACACAATGCAACTACTTCTGACCTTCTCTGTACTTCTCCATCAACACTCTCAGAGCAAACATCGCATCTGTAGTGCTCTTTCCTGGCATGAAACCATACTGCTGATCACTAATCATCACCTCCCTTCTTAACCTAGCTTCCACTACTCTTTTCCATAACTTCATGCTGTGACAGATCAGTTTAATCCCTCTGTAGTTACTACAGCTCTACACATCACCCTTATTCTTAAAAATCGGTACCAAAACACTTTTTCTCCATTCCTCAGGCATCCTCTCACTTTCCAAGATTTCATTAAACAATCTAGTTAAAAACTCCACTGCCATTTCACCTAAACACCTCCATGCTTCCACAGGTATGTCATCTGGACCAACAGCCTTTCCGTTCTTCATCCTCTTCATAGCTGTCCTTACTTCCTCCTTGCTAATCCACTGCACTTCATGATTCACTATCCGCACATCATCCAAACTTCTCTCCCTCTCATTCTCTAAATTCATCAGCCCCTCAAAGTACTCTTTCCATCTGCTCAACACACTCTCCTCACTTGTGAGTACATTTCCCTCATTATCCTTTATCACCCTTACCTGCTGCACATCTTTACTAGCTCAGTCCCTCTAGCCAATTGGTACAGGTCCTTTTCTCCATCCTTAGTGTCCAACCTTTTATACAACTCTTCATTATGCCTTATCCTTAGCCTTCGCCACCTCTCTCTTTGCCATGCACCTCATCTCCTTATACTCTTGTCTACTTTCTTCATCTCTTTGACAATCCCACTTCTTCTTCGCCAACCTCTTTCTCTGTATACTCTCCTGTACTTCTTCATTCCACCACCAGATCTCCTTGTCCACCTTCCTCTTTCCAGATATCACACCAAGCACCCTTCTAGCCATCTCTCTTACTAGCTCTGCTGTAGTTACCTGCACCAAACCTGTTTAATAATGCTCATCACCTTTATGCCAAATATAGACTGATTTACTCCATTTCAACTCAAACCAAAACAAAATTAAGTGGAAAAATACTCTCCAAAAAATAAGCATCAGTAATTCCCCAATAAATTAAAATCCTCCTAGAAGGAGACATTCACTCTATTCCTGGCCCTACCTATCACAATGAACATCAAGACAATTCTCTTCCATACACCACTCAACCCTGCAATAGTCAACCCTCAACCCTGGTAATCTAACATTTGCTGTCATAAATGTTAGAAACGTAAGAAATAAAATTGCTCAGATACACACCTGGATTACACAACATAAGCCTGATATTCTCACTATGACTGAAACATGGCTTAATCCCGGCATATATGACTCCAAAATTACACATCCCAGCTATACTATCATCCATAATGACTGTATAAAGAGGAAAGATGGTGGTATTGCCTTAATATTTACCAACAAGTACCACATTTTCCCTTACAACAAACCAATACTAAAATTCACTTCAGTGGAGCTTCTTATTACTTTCCTGAAATTAAACAATTATAAACAAATATGTATTACTGTTCTTTACATCCCTCCTGGTGATAATACATCTATACTGGAAGATATCCTACATTGGCTATCCATAACAATTTCACAAGGAATTATACTACCAGGTGATGTGAATTCCAATCGGTTGAACATAAACTCTAACTCCCCTACATCTAGCATGAACTTCTTTAGTTTCACACAACTAATTTATAGCCCGACACATTATAGCAAGGCATCACATTTCCTATTCAACTGGATCCTAGTATCAGACCCTAGCAAGTACACCACCTCAGGTACAATGTCTGACTGTCTCAGTGATCATCTTCAAATCTACACAACAGGACATCTCACACATCCACTTAAACAGCATGTTTATAAAACAACACGCACCCTTTCCAAGTTTAACCCAGAAATGTTCATTACTAACCTATCATCTATTAACTGGAACTTCCTAAAATCATGCCTTAGATGATGCTTTAAATGAATCCAGTACAACTTTCTTGAATATCCTAAATAGCCTTGCACCTCCTAGAAGGAACAGACTAAAAACAAATGCAATTTGGCTTTCCAGAAAGAGTAGAATGCTAATGCTGGACTGAGAAAAAGTATGGAAAAATGTAAAAAATATAAAACACCACAATATCTTGAAAACTTCAGAATACTTTGCAATTATACTAAAAAGCAAATTAATGAAGACAAAAATCTATACTATAATAACTTTCAGAATCTCTAAAAATTATGGATAACCATTAAAGAAATCTTGCCTCCCAGCCATAAATTCAACCCTAACCCCCCTCCCAATAACTCATCACTCAACATACAATACAATTCAAGTATTTTTTTCATAGATAGCATAGCATTTCTAACCAAGGATTCCCCAACATCTATCTAACCCTGCCCTGCAGCCATGTATAACCACATCCATTTCCACCTTCAAACCTGTGCCCACATCCTATATAAAACTACTCAAATAAATTCAGACCATGCTCGACTTCAACTGATGATCTTCTAAGCAAATACCTTAAAATAGCAGTGGATGTCATTGCCTATCCTTTCTCAATCCTTATAAATAATTCAAGTCCAAGAATCCTACATTCCCTCAGTCTCACACAGTATCCCTCTGCATGAATGAGGAAATTCAACAGACATTGCTACCTATAGCAATCTTATCTCCCTCTCCAAAATACGTGAAAAATGTATTCAAAAACAAATTGCTAAACTATCTCTTACAGGAAGAAATCCTATCTCCAACACAACATGGCTTCCACCCTTCCCATAGTACTAACACAGCACTTCTAACCTATACAGAAACTGTCAAGAAAGCTAGAGGTAAAGGCAAACAAGTCTCCTCCTTATTTCTAGGCTTGTCTAAAGGCTTTGACACAGTTTGACAAAGCAAATTTCTACTTCAAATGTCCTCATTAGGTCTCTCTCAGCCCACACTTGTATATTTCAAAAGCTACCTATCCAATAGGTATCAGTCAGTAAAATGGCACTCCATCCTCTCTCCATACCTCCCAGTTACCACAAGTATACCAAAAGGCTCTATCCTTGGTCCCATCCTCTAACATTCTCACCAACATCCTCCACACATCCACACACCAGGCCTCCGTAATACAGTATGCAGGTGACTCCATGCTCATTTGCACATCTGACAACATGGCACACCTCAAAAAAAATTACTCGGGAAATTTTAACAGCAACTGAAACATGGCTATGTAACTCACACCTCATGCTCAACCCTAAGGAAAACAAATTATGACTTTCCACCGAATCCCTTTCCGATGAAAAAACAAAATTTAAAGTCCTGTCTCTTGATGATACAACCATTGAAGTCACTTTTCATAGTAAATCACTAGGGATGATTGTGGATGATAATCATAAATTAGACCTGCATGTGCAAAACTGCATAAAAAAATTATCAAAAACTAGGGATGCTTTATAGAGCCAAAAACTTTATCACCAATGCTACTAAAGCTACAATTGCCTCTACTTATCTCCTTCCCCACCTCTTTATGGTGCTTCCATCCTTACTAACATCCAGGCATCACAAAAATAAAAACTTAAACAATGCTATAACAAAGTTTCTAAATTTGCAGCAAATACCCCTTTCAGAAGTCACCACTGTATAGCACTAAAAAGCCTAAATTGGTTAGAATTGCTCCATCAAGTAACATATACACAGCTTCTTACCACCTATAGAATTTTCCAGAATCCTTCTGCTTGTCCAGCACTAAATAACATTCTACACAACTATGTTCCCAGTCTGTCATTACGATCCAGTGATGAAAAACTCCTGTCTGTCCACAAACCTATCACAGCTGCTGGACATTGTCTGTACTTGTACCATATTACTAAGATCTGGAACTCCTTATCTCTATCCATCTGGTCAATACCCTCCCTCCCATTCCTCAAAACCACTCTGAAAGATGTCCTAGCCAAAAGCTGTCTCGGTTCTTGCTCAGCACCAGAGTAAACTATATCCCTAAATGTGAATAAATACCTATTCATACCTTACATCTCCTTACTCTCCCTTCTTCACTCACTTCCTTACTTCTATCTCTGTCTTGACTTTCTTTCTAAATATACCATAAGCCTGCTTTTCATTCACTTCATATTGCAATTCCTGTTTATATTACACTAACTTACCTTTAATTTCTCTATAAACCTGCTAACATTTCTCTAACTTTTAAATCATTGTCATATAACTTGTCTTTTTCTTCTTCTTTCAGCTTTTTCCCAGTTAGGGGTCGCCACAGCGGATCAACTGTCCATTGGCAGTGGAGTTTTACAGTGTCAAGTTGCCAGCCCGGTGCCCAATCACCCACAGAAGGCACACACACGCACCTAGGGCCAATTTAGAGTGTCCAATCCACCTACAGCATGTCTTTAGGATGTGGGAGGAAACCGGAGCACCCGGAGGAAACCCACATGACCACAGGGAGGACATGCAGACTCCGCACAGAAGGCTCCCCAGCCAAGAATCAAACCGGAGAACCTCTTGCTGTGAGGTGGCAACGCTAACCACTGCACCACCGTGGCCGCCCATTATCATATAACTTGCATATGTTCTTAACCAATGTTTTCATATCATGTCTAATTGACATAATTATTTAAACCATATTTGTTTTTTGTATTATTCTTAAAGACTGTAAAATTATTGTTATTAAAATGTTTTGTAATACTTTGAAGCTTTTCTCCACGGGCCTCCACTGAAAATGGGTCCCTACACAGTCAGACCTTCCCAGTAATCAAATACCAATAAATAAATAAATAAATAAATAAATAAAACACCCTTCACATGGAAATACAGGCTAGTATGGACAGTCTATTCATTCAAAACAGCAATGCTGGTCAGTTGGATACAACTGAGACCTCTCTTAACAAAAGAGCTGCCTCTTTTGCGATCTTGGACTGGTAATGAGTAAAGTTTTCAGCCAGCATAAGTCTGTCATCTCAAAGGCTAGACCACATCCACATATGCTGCAGTCTACACTTCTGTTAGGGCAGCAAGAAGCTGATGCTGTCTCAGTGATAGGAAGTGCTCAAATCAGGATGAACAGATCCAGTGCTGCCATCAGAGAACTATTAGGGTTTGTGATGAACCACTCTAAATCAGCAGCACTGGCGTCTGTGAGGGGTGGCTGAGGCAGAAGTGAAATGTTTAGGTGTTACATTACTATAATTTCTGAATTCATCTATCTCATGACTGGAGAAATGAATGAAGGAGAATTACAATGTGGAGCACAACAAGTACTGCTCAGACCAAGAGGCCAATTCCACCACCAAGTCAAAGGCTATCACCACCTTCTCAGTTATAAAGTCCATGATATGATCAAAGCAATGGGTCACAGCAGCAATAACCTGAAGAAACCAGAATCCCCACTTGAAGATACAAAGGAAGTTTCTTGCAAGAGCCATTGAGTCCTTATCATATTAAATGCTGAAGTCACTCAGAACTAACCAATTTGGGTTAATCAAAACTGAGCTGGCAAGGAAGTCAATGAACTCTTCTAGGGTTACCTTCACTTATTCAAAAGAATTAGTATTCCTGTCAGATACCTGGATTACTAATGCCTCAGTTTTGTTTGTTTGCTTGTTTATGCTTTCTTGACCAGGTAAGTCCTGCTAGGCCAGCAGCTCCTCTTCATGGGATACCCAAGGTGGTATTCATATTAGCTAGGGGTAAATTTGATCAGAGCTCCAGAAAAGTTACCCTACTGTTTTCAGTAAGTGACATGGGACCTTCAACATCGACTCAAGCTACAACCATCTCATACAGATGGAACCTCAGTTTAACATGTCATCCGGTGTTTGGCAGACTCAGGAGTGCAGCACTCCCCCACCCCAAGCTGCACTGCAGTGTCAGCAATGCAAATTAATTCAAGTGCTTAGTGTGTGAACAGATCCCACAGCCTTCTGATCTTCCAGAATCAAAGATGAGTGCACAAAACAAATTAGTAATCACCCAAAAAAGACCAAATGTCCTGTCCAGGTTTGTATTATACAAATGAGGCCACGTGATGCAGTAAGTCGGAGAAATAGTTCATCCCCATGTGGCTCAGTACCATATTATAATCATATTTGTCAGATGAAAGGGTCTTAATGGCCCTTAAGATATGAGAGATCTTGGCACCATTTAGACAACTCACCATTGCTCTGTCTTTGTCCAGCCTAGTAAGTGGAGAATCAATGTGCTTGACTAGACAGTCACTGACCATTAAAACATTTTAATTTGTAGAGTTATCTGGTATACTGGTTTTTGATAATTTAACTCTTGATGACTCTCTGTTGAAGGTGCTGTGTTCGGGCCAGATTCATTAATGCTTACACTAAGTGTACATGATCTGTATTCAGTAACATCCCTACCACATTTGTTTGTGTTTTTTAGTCACTCAGAAAAATTACACTAAGTGTACATGTAATCTACACTTTATGGTAACCTTTATGAATCCCACTCAGTATTTAAGGCTGCAAGAAAATCAGTAGGAAAACTAAAATTAGGAGGAAGAAGGTATAAGTTATGCTTGTGTTGTCTGTTCACTCAGAACAGTGTACACGTGGTGTAGGTGTTAATGAATCCCAGGGCTGATCTTTATGGGTTTAGGAGGTTTTGGCATTGATCTTTATACAACCACAGTGTAAGACATTCTAGTGTGGGATGGTGTTGACTGTGGTAGTTGTATCTGCAGCCCACAGTGGGAAGGAGCCTTTAACAAGGTGGTTCCTCTCTTCTCAAGCCATCTTCCACTAGACATTTGAAATGAATTAAACAGAGGTATATTTGTCTTGATTGCTGCTCTATAGGCATCACTGATGTTTATAAATAGTATTATAGTGAATCTATAATTTGGAAAGATGAAGAAAATGGTTACTGTGCTGCTTACCTTTTGTATTTTGCACAGCTATTTTTATTGTCTTGGACCTGAAAAAGTTGCCTGGATCACTCCATCTACTAAGTTAACAACCAAACCCATAAACAGATAGATAGATAGATAGATAGATAGATAGATAGATAGATAGATAGATAGATAGATAGATAGATAATTTGATGGGGATTGTCTTGCTCATGTGACTCCATGTTACTGTCAAGATTTTCATCTTGGTTGTTTAGTAAATAACAATGATCATACTGTGATTTCCTACTTTTTGCATTTCTGGGCAAACATACCAATCAGCCTCTTGCAATGGCATGATTGATTTATTGATTGATTGATTGATTGATTGATTGATTGATTGATTGATGGATTAGTGGCTGTCTGTAACAAAATATCTGTTATGTCTAAAAGTTAACCTAGAAAGAGCAACTTAGTGATTTTCTTCGGATTCAGAATTGTACCAAGCCATATTTTCTAGCTCAGGTATGAAGCTGATCATCTGTGATATATAAAAAAGAAAGAGTGTAGTCAGTAGCCAGGTTTAAAACATTTTAGCCCTGGGTCACTGTCATTTGCCTATCAGGCATCAGGATTCATAGCATCACACAAGCACTAAAGTCCTTGCATCACAAGTACACATATGACACAGTCATTGTACATGTAGGTGTAAATGACTTGAGATGTACATCCCTGGACTACATGAAGTGTGACATGACAGAGCTCTCAGAATATGTGACCAAGGTCAGTATGAACCTAGCCTTAAGCAGTATTCTATCATCACCAAGAATGATGCCGCAATATGAACAAAAGATAATTGACTTTAACAATTGGCTTAGCTTCTGGTGTCATTCAAAAGGGATCCAATATACATCAGCATGGGAAGAGATGCAAACAGTACAAACTGCTTTTCCAGGTATGGCTTGCACCTCTCCCCCAAGGCTTCTGTATATTGGCTAAAACCTTATCCAGCCCCATAGCACCTTTTTTAGGGAATGTCAGTCTTCCAAAGCTTCCAGTGTAACTAAACAGAATCCAGACAACATTAAGGTACTGTTGCTTAGTGCTAGGAGGCTTAACAAAAAAAAAAACTTCACACTCTACAAGCATTACTTGCCCTGGAAAAAGTTAAGGTATTGTTGCTTAGTGCTAAGAGGCTTAACAAAAAAACTTCACACTCTACAAGCATTACTTACCCTGGAAAAAGTCGATATATGCATTATTCTTAAAAGTATTCAATTGTATTTATTACTGCTTGGTAGTAACCTGATTAAAGTGTAGCGATCATTCTAAGCCTTTTGGTTTAAGCACTTGGGCTTCAGACCAGTTGTTTTACATTAAGAAGGTTTGTGGTCTGCACTGTTGTGGCAGGACAGGTAGCTTACATCCTTCTAAGTTGGGAACTGCTGATTGAAGGCTCAGTGTCTGTTATTCTAAAAGTGTATTAGTTCTGGTTTAAGCACTTGGGCTTCAGGCCAGTTATTTTACATTAAGAATGTTTGTGGTCTGCACTCTTGTCGGAGGAGAGGCTGGACTCTGCCCTTCTGAGCTGGGAATTTCTGGTTAAAGTCTTATAGTGCCTGCATATTTGAACTGCTTCTTACTGCAATTGGTGAGCCTTGTTTGCTGTAGCATAGACTAGATCCAGGCCTGCTGAATCTAGCTTTGTTTGTATAACTTGAGCACTAATCCAGGCCTTCTTTTTAGGAGAAGGTTCCCCTGCACCCCAGTGGCAGGAGTGTGCAGTTAGAACTTGTCTGATTGAAGACTACAGGAACAGGGCTCAGTTGTGAGATTTTTTACTAGTTAATTGGGTAATTTGTTTAAAAGCCTTTTCTGATTGCTTGTAGTCATCTAAAGCTGTTTTAAGTGTATTTTTTACTGTTTGTAGTTGTTTAAAGCTGTTTTAACTGTATTTTGTACTGTTTTTGCCTAATCTTTTCAAAAAAAAAAATTTCCTTGTTTCCCACCATTCTAGGCTAGTATAGTCCAGTTTTCTGGCTAGTGCTGAATTCAGGGCTGTGTTACAATTTTCTGAGTTGCCCATGCCTTACTTGGATAGAGGGAGGCTTCACTGTTCACCTGTGAGAGAGGGAGCTTTGAGAAGCCATCTGTCCCTGGAGGAGTGGTTCCAGCCCAGAAGTTAGTAGTTTATAGGCCATTTTGGGCTAATTTCTATCTCTTTCATTTCCCTGCTGTAAAAACCACGTTTGCACGGTTTTGCACGTCCGGGCAGTGCCGGTTAGCTAGGGCTAAATTATTCCCGGCTCCATCAAGTCTCCTCTTCAGTTTTTCCCTTAAAAGTAGTCTAACTCTCAAATTAAGCACTTAAAAAGCATCCTACAGTCCAGCACTTGCTCAGACCTAATAGCAAGCACTAATATACCCCGACACTTGATTGCCCAGCAGGGCAAGGCTCATTATTCACCCCTCACCAACCAAGTGACTAAGCAGCTCACCCTATTCTTCAGGCATGACCATAGGGCAATTTCAGATATACTCTCCAGTCCAGCTGGTGATCCTGGGTATCCTGAGGCAATGTTACAACTGCCTCATGTACACAGACAACCCTCTCCTCCTACCACAGAGCATTAACATATGTGAGAGATGCAATT
Organism: Protopterus annectens; assembly: GCF_019279795.1. Taxonomy (NCBI): domain Eukaryota; kingdom Metazoa; phylum Chordata; order Ceratodontiformes; family Protopteridae; genus Protopterus; species Protopterus annectens. The sequence goes on along the minus strand of NC_056726.1, from coordinate 367,559,876 downwards.
ATATAGCTAAATTGGATGCTAAGCTTTCTCTACCCAAGACTGGAACAGGCAGTCATGAGGAGAAGGTTAACACTTGCACCACACCTCCAGCCTCACATAGGCATACTAAACCACCACTGGCAAAAAATACACATAAATACACAAAATCATACTTGGAAGCTCTAAATAAAACCCCGCAAAAGCATCACAGACCTCCAAAGCAGACACCCAAAAAAACTGCACCTCCCGTCACAAACTAGACAGCACATAAAACACAAAATCAGTGTGCCACACAATCACAGCCCTTAAGGCAAAATAACATACCTAACACACTAGTAATAGGTGACTCTATAGTCAGGCACAGTGACGTCCCACTCACTAGGCTGGACAAGGAGAAGGTTACTGTTAGCTGCCTGCTGGGAGCCAGAATCCACCACATAACACAAGTCCTCAGATCACTCCAGAACAAGTACAAATATGACTCTGTCATTGTTCATGTTGGGGTGAATGACCTGAGAAGTACCTCCCTGGACTACATGAAAAGAGACATGGACGAGCTCTCTGATCATATGGCCAAGGTGGGTATGACCCTGACCCTGAGTAGCATCCTGCCCTAACCAAGAATGATACCGCAGTATAAAGAAAAAATGATCAATTTCAACAACTGGCTAAGCTTCTGGGTCATTCAAAGGGGATCCAGTGTCTGTCAGCCTGGGACGACATGCTCAACAAGCCTCATTGCTTCACAAGAGACAGCTTGCACCTGTCTCCCCTAGGCTTTCAAATACTGGCCAAGGCTCTTGCTGCCCCCATAGTGCCTTTTTTAGGCAAGGCTCAAAAGTCAAACCCACCTTATAGAAAAACTCACCAGCCTGAACATAAACCCCTACGTCAAAAGATGGGTTGCCAACTGGCTTACAGACAGAACTCACACGGTAAGAATAGCGGGCTCCAGGTTGGACTCTAAACCAGTCACAAGAGGTGTCCCACAAGGCTTGGTCCTGCAACCCCTACTGTTCAGCATATACTTCTAAGAAGTACAAGCAAACACAGGAGGACTATGGCTAACAAAGTTCACTGATGACTGCAAACTGGGAGCCATAATTGACTCTCCGGGTGACACGGACATTCTCCAGAAGGGCCTTACTGAGATGGACACCTGGCGTCAAAGTCATGGTCTCAAGCTAAATGCCAAAAAATGCATAGTCATCCCATTTGGGAAAAACAAACACCCATGAATTACCACATAGGTGGCAGCCCCCTTAATACAGAAAGGTAATAAGAGATCTGGGGACCCAGGTAGATAGTAATCTCTCCTTTGAGCCCCGTCCTGGGCTGTGAAGGAACAGTGGCAACTGCCTATGGGTGGGGATATCAGTTCCACTGTTGCCATCTGTGGGCTCATGCATCTTGGAAATCCCAACCTCCGTCCCCGTCAATTGTGTAACCCCCCCACGTGTGTCATACACCGCCCCTGTATGCGTCTTGCCTGTCTTGTCTGTTAACCTACCCAACCTACCTCCCCAGCTATACCGACTTCCTTCACCTGACATACCACTCTCACCTGAAAAAAAAAAAAAAAGGGCACTCTGTGCCCACAAAAAATTACGCCCCATACATAGCTGTCCATGTCGCACACATGTCTGCTTGACATTGAAACAGTTAATTACAACTGGCTCTACAACAAATATTAATGTTGTCCTGACACCTCTCTCAGGGGTGAAAGGTTTCCAATGTCTCACCAAAATACATGGAAATGCACAGCTGTTGCTGCCAAAGACATGGGCATCTATGGGCCTTACCTATATCCCTCCTGCAAATCCCACGCTTGTTTCCCTACTGTCTTACCCTCTTTGTGACCCCTTTTCACCACTTTCCTGTCACCCCTTTTTCTTTTCTTTCAAAGAAATTAGCTGGTGTGCGCTTGTGTTAGCGGAGCTCACCGCCAGTCTTGTCGTGAGCTACGCACAAACGAGTGCAGACCTGGTTTAGTGCTTAAAAGTGCCTTTATGGCACTTTGATTGACAGGTCCTGTACTCAGTTTGAAAGTTTGCTAAGAAAAAGAAATTCCCACTGTCAGTCTCGACCCCAGGACCTTGGTAACATTTGCCTGTATGACCTACCACTAAGCTTCATGCCTGCTTTACAAGAACGCAGTGCTAAAATAAATATAACATGTAATAGTAGGAATCAGTATAAAGGCAATATAGGAGATGTACTATCCAAAGCATGTCAGGTAGAGTTTTAATGGCCAAATTACTGGATTCCCATACTAGTTCAGTGTGAACAGAAACAGCCCTGCTACCTGTTAGCTTGTACATAATAATGTAAGGTAATGTACATATGTGAAGGTATGTATATCTACACATACATACATATAAATATATATTAATACATATGAAATATAGTCGTAGGTCTCAGTAGCCATACACACTCACTACAGGAAACAGTGAACATAATTGCAGCAACCTGAATCTGCAACACAGCCTGACCCCTGTGTGACCTACTTACCCTTCTAACTGCTTAAAGGTGGCCTCAGCACTTTGATTGACAGGTCCTGTACTCAGTTTGAAAGTTTGCAAAGTAAAAAAAATTCCCACTGTCAGTCTCGAATCCAGGACCTTGGTAACATTAGTCTGTATGACCTACCACTAAGCCATGCCTGCTTCACAAGAACACAGTGCTAAAATAAATATAACATGTAATAGTAGGGATCAGTATAAAGGCAATATAGGAGATGTACTATCCAAAGCATGTCAGGTAGAGTTTTAATGGCCAAATTACTGGATTCCCATACTAGTTCAGTGTGAACAGAAACAGCCCTGCTACCTGTTAGCTTGTACATAGTAACGTAAGGTAATGTACATATGTGAAGGTATGTTTATCTACACATACATATATATAAATATATATTAATACATATGAAATATAGTTGTAGGTCTCAGTAGCCATACACACTCACTACAGGAAACAGTAAAGATATATGCAGCAACCAGAATCTGCAACACAGCCTGGCTCCTGTGAGACCTACTAAGCCCTTTAACTGCTTAAAGGTGCCTCCAGCACTTTGATTGATAGGCCCTATACTCAACTCAAAAGCAGAATATGAGCATACTAGTAGGCCCTACCACAAGACCATTGTAACACTAGTCTGTATGACCTACCACTAAGCCATGACTCTCATACAGGAATATAGTGCTAAATAAGTGGAACATGTAATAGTAGGAATGAAGATAAAGGCAGTATAGTATGTCTACTACCCAAAGCATGTCATGCAGACTTTTATAGTCCCAATTACTGGATTCCCATACTAGTGTAGTGTTAACAGAAACAGCCCTGCTAATTGTTAGCTTGTACCCAATAATGTCAGCTAATGTACATATATGAAAGTATGTATATGTACACAGATATATATATATTTATATAGCAATACATATGACATATAGTTGTAGGTGTCAGTATGCATACACACTCACTACAGGGAACAGGCAAGATAAATGCAGCAACCTGAATCTACAACACAGCATGAAGCATGGTAGATGTACTAACCTTCACACTCACAAAACACTGTCAACAGCATACCAGCATGGTCCACGCCCTACAATCTGAAAGGGCAACGCCTATCTCACATACCCTTTTATAGCAGTGTCCTGAAATCACAGTGAGACATGCAATCAGTACACACCCAGCTGCATGCAATTAGCAAATGCTGCCTTACAATTGGTGCAGAGGCCATCACATGGACCTATGCAGATACCTACAAAAGCATTGAGTTCCCACACTACACTCACGCAATACATTCATTGCACAAACACTACGGATAAAGAGAGAGAGAGAGAGACAGAGAAAACAACCAAACAACCAAACAACCAAACAACCAAACAAATATTAGGACTGCCAGCAGAAAAATCAGCAGCAAGCAGCAAGGAGCAAGCAGCAAGCAGCACCACTGGCACAGCAACAGCTGCCACAAACACAGGTAATGCAAAGTAGCAGGTTAATCCTGTGTATACTGTGACACCTCCAAATGTATCATAGTTCACTATCTATAGGTATGTCCATGAGATAGGTTGTGTGTACATAGTCATGAAATATAAACATATGTAATATTGTTGTACATGTGGGCCATAACTAACACTTCCATAGCTTAGAACACAAGGCCAGTTGTGCATATGATGCAGTAGTTCCCAGGGTCAGTAGAGGTTCCTCCTCATTGGTGTGGGACCACTGTGTATGTATGGCACTGTTCAGGTACATATCCTGTAGTATGGCCAGGGATTAATATCAGTCTGTCATGTGGTGCTATGTCCTCCAGGGGTGAATGCAGCACACATCCAGGGATACCATTTCGTAACAGTGATGATATGTGTTCTGCAATGATGAGGGTGGCTCTCACCTGGACATGTGAGAGGATAGGGAGGTTACAGTCATCTGGGATAACTAATAACACGTGTGTAGGACAATGGGGGTACCTGCACCTAAACTGTCTGCAACAATGGAACGATGTGAGAGGAATAGGAATCCACCACATAACACAAGTCCTCAGATCACTCCAGAACAAGTACAAATATGACTCTGTCATTGTTCATGTTGGGGTGAATGACCTGAGAAGTACCTCCCTGGACTACATGAAAAGAGACATGGACGAGCTCTCTGATCATATGGCCAAGGTGGGTATGACCCTGACCCTGAGTAGCATCCTGCCCTAACCAAGAATGATACCGCAGTATAAAGAAAAAATGATCAATTTCAACAACTGGCTAAGCTTCTGGGTCATTCAAAGGGGATCCAGTGTCTGTCAGCCTGGGACGACATGCTCAACAAGCCTCATTGCTTCACAAGAGACAGCTTGCACCTGTCTCCCCTAGGCTTTCAAATACTGGCCAAGGCTCTTGCTGCCCCCATAGTGCCTTTTTTAGGCAAGGCTCAAAAGTCAAACCCACCTTATAGAAAAACTCACCAGCCTGAACATAAACCCCTACGTCAAAAGATGGGTTGCCAACTGGCTTACAGACAGAACTCACACGGTAAGAATAGCGGGCTCCAGGTTGGACTCTAAACCAGTCACAAGAGGTGTCCCACAAGGCTTGGTCCTGCAACCCCTACTGTTCAGCATATACTTCTAAGAAGTACAAGCAAACACAGGAGGACTATGGCTAACAAAGTTCACTGATGACTGCAAACTGGGAGCCATAATTGACTCTCCGGGTGACACGGACATTCTCCAGAAGGGCCTTACTGAGATGGACACCTGGCGTCAAAGTCATGGTCTCAAGCTAAATGCCAAAAAATGCATAGTCATCCCATTTGGGAAAAACAAACACCCATGAATTACCACATAGGTGGCAGCCCCCTTAATACAGAAAGGTAATAAGAGATCTGGGGACCCAGGTAGATAGTAATCTCTCCTTTGAGCCCCGTCCTGGGCTGTGAAGGAACAGTGGCAACTGCCTATGGGTGGGGATATCAGTTCCACTGTTGCCATCTGTGGGCTCATGCATCTTGGAAATCCCAACCTCCGTCCCTGTCAATTGTGTAACCCCCCCCACGTGTGTCATACACCGCCCCTGTATGCGTCTTGCCTGTCTTGTCTGTTAACCTACCCAACCTACCTCCCCAGCTATACCGACTTCCTTCACCTGACATACCACTCTCACCTGAAAAAAAAAAAGGGCACTCTGTGCCCACAAAAATTACGCCCATACATAGCTGTCCATGTCGCACACATGTCTGCTTGACATTGAAACAGTTAATTACAACTGGCTCTACAACAAATATTAATGTTGTCCTGACACCTCTCTCAGGGGTGAAAGGTTTCCAATGTCTCACCAAAATACATGGAAATGCACAGCTGTTGCTGCCAAAGACATGGGCATCTATGGGCCTTACCTATATCCCTCCTGCAAATCCCACGCTTGTTTCCCTACTGTCTTACCCTCTTTGTGACCCCTTTTTCACCACTTTCCTGTCACCCCTTTTTCTTTTCTTTCAAAGAAATTAGCGCGGGTGTGCGCTTGTGTTAGCGGAGCTCACCGCCAGTGCGCATGCGTGAGCTACGCACAAACGAGTGCAGACCTGGTTTAAAGTGCTTAAAAGTGCCTTTATGGCACTTTGATTGACAGGTCCTGTACTCAGTTTGAAAGTTTGCTAAGAAAAAGAAATTCCCACTGTCAGTCTCGACCCCAGGACCTTGGTAACATTTGTCTGTATGACCTACCACTAAGCCATGCCTGCTTTACAAGAACGCAGTGCTAAAATAAATATAACATGTAATAGTAGGAATCAGTATAAAGGCAATATAGGAGATGTACTATCCAAAGCATGTCAGGTAGAGTTTTAATGGCCAAATTACTGGATTCCCATACTAGTTCAGTGTGAACAGAAACAGCCCTGCTACCTGTTAGCTTGTACATAATAATGTAAGGTAATGTACATATGTGAAGGTATGTATATCTACACATACATACATATAAATATATATTAATACATATGAAATATAGTCGTAGGTCTCAGTAGCCATACACACTCACTACAGGAAACAGTGAACATAATTGCAGCAACCTGAATCTGCAACACAGCCTGACCCCTGTGTGACCTACTTACCCTTCTAACTGCTTAAAGGTGGCCTCAGCACTTTGATTGACAGGTCCTGTACTCAGTTTGAAAGTTTGCAAAGTAAATAATTCCCACTGTCAGTCTCGAACCCAGGACCTTGGTAACATTAGTCTGTATGACCTACCACTAAGCCATGCCTGCTTCACAAGAACACAGTGCTAAAATAAATATAACATGTAATAGTAGGGATCAGTATAAAGGCAATATAGGAGATGTACTATCCAAAGCATGTCAGGTAGAGTTTTAATGGCCAAATTACTGGATTCCCATACTAGTTCAGTGTGAACAGAAACAGCCCTGCTACCTGTTAGCTTGTACATAGTAACGTAAGGTAATGTACATATGTGAAGGTATGTTTATCTACACATACATATATATAAATATATATTAATACATATGAAATATAGTTGTAGGTCTCAGTAGCCATACACACTCACTACAGGAAACAGTAAAGATATATGCAGCAACCAGAATCTGCAACACAGCCTGGCTCCTGTGAGACCTACTAAGCCCTTTAACTGCTTAAAGGTGCCTCCAGCACTTTGATTGATAGGCCCTATACTCAACTCAAAAGCAGAATATGAGCATACTAGTAGGCCCTACCACAAGACCATTGTAACACTAGTCTGTATGACCTACCACTAAGCCATGACTCTCATACAGGAATATAGTGCTAAATAAGTGGAACATGTAATAGTAGGAATGAAGATAAAGGCAATATAGTATGTCTACTACCCAAAGCATGTCATGCAGACTTTTATAGTCCCAATTACTGGATTCCCATACTAGTGTAGTGTTAACAGAAACAGCCCTGCTAATTGTTAGCTTGTACCCAATAATGTCAGCTAATGTACATATATGAAAGTATGTATATGTACACAGATATATATATATTTATATAGCAATACATATGACATATAGTTGTAGGTGTCAGTATGCATACACACTCACTACAGGGAACAGGCAAGATAAATGCAGCAACCTGAATCTACAACACAGCATGAAGCATGGTAGATGTACTAACCTTCACACTCACAAAACACTGTCAACAGCATACCAGCATGGTCCACGCCCTACAATCTGAAAGGGCAACGCCTATCTCACATACCCTTTTATAGCAGTGTCCTGAAATCACAGTGAGACATGCAATCAGTACACACCCAGCTGCATGCAATTAGCAAATGCTGCCTTACAATTGGTGCAGAGGCCATCACATGGACCTATGCAGATACCTACAAAAGCATTGAGTTCCCACACTACACTCACGCAATACATTCATTGCACAAACACTACGGATAAAGAGAGAGAGAGAGACAGAGAAAACAACCAAACAACCAAACAACCAAACAACCAAACAAATATTAGGACTGCCAGCAGAAAAATCAGCAGCAAGCAGCAAGGAGCAAGCAGCAAGCAGCACCACTGGCACAGCAACAGCTGCCACAAACACAGGTAATGCAAAGTAGCAGGTTAATCCTGTGTATACTGTGACACCTCCAAATGTATCATAGTTCACTATCTATAGGTATGTCCATGAGATAGGTTGTGTGTACATAGTCATGAAATATAAACATATGTAATATTGTTGTACATGTGGGCCATAACTAACACTTCCATAGCTTAGAACACAAGGCCAGTTGTGCATATGATGCAGTAGTTCCCAGGGTCAGTAGAGGTTCCTCCTCATTGGTGTGGGACCACTGTGTATGTATGGCACTGTTCAGGTACATATCCTGTAGTATGGCCAGGGATTAATATCAGTCTGTCATGTGGTGCTATGTCCTCCAGGGGTGAATGCAGCACACATCCAGGGATACCATTTCGTAACAGTGATGATATGTGTTCTGCAATGATGAGGGTGGCTCTCACCTGGACATGTGAGAGGATAGGGAGGTTACAGTCATCTGGGATAACTAATAACACGTGTGTAGGACAATGGGGGGGGGTACCTGCACCTAAACTGTCTGCAACAATGTTGCCAATATCTGTGCATTTGGTGAATGTGAAGCATCTTAACACTGCAGACAACAGATGCCTTCCCGTCATGTGAATCTGCCCTGTGCTGCAGTAGCCTCCTACTATATGCCTGTATCTGTAGTCCACTGGACAGGATTAATAAGTGGTGTGCAGTTGTTCTGGGTTAGATAACTGTGTGCACAGTACATGCAGTATGTGGGATGTCTGTGGTAAGCATATGCAAAGGTGCTGGCGGTGTGTGTTGTGGCTTCCACTGGCCCAGTGGGCTGCATGGATAGCATCACTGTCATAACTACTGAATAACTGTGTAATAACATGCATACATAGCAAGGTAGTGTACTGTGCTTGTGGTGTTGTTCGGATATGTATATCCAGGCTGAGTAATGTGTGTCCACATCACAGGGTTGGATGGCAGCACACATCCAGTATGTATGGATGAACACCCAGAATGTGTCAGGCGTGTCACCTGTGCAGACGATCTGGCCATTACCTGTGCATCCCCACAACACACACACATGCAACATATGGCAGAAGTACTATAGCAGTACACACATGTTCATAGGTTCATACTAGGCTATCTGCCCGAGGGCATTTACAAGCCTAGCCCATCGTTTTGTGGCTTACGCCACCCCTTTAGTATGGGGAACCATACCCATTATTTTGCTGTGCCTCTGTCGAGCAGTGACACTGAGGTAATCCCTGGGGTATATCTGCAATCTCCCATCCATTGGTCAAGATTTCTCTTGAACAAGGCCAGCGAGGTGCTCTGCCTCACATATACCGTGATTTTGTTCCACAGCATAGGGAGTCTTTGGGTGATGAATCTATCCCTCCAGCATGTCCTATTAATAGCCGTGTTGAGGTTTAAGTCTCCCGCCCTTGTGGCTCTGATGGATCTAGATTTTTTGAGGTGAAGCATATTCATCAAATCTGGGTTTGACATGGCCTTGTATGTTAGGCAAAGGTCACCTCTGAGCAAGCGGTAAGCGACTGAATAGAACATACATGGACATGCTGGAGGGGCAAATTCCTAACTGAGAGGCTCCCTTCACTCTGTAATGAGCTCGAACAGTTGAGAATGAACAGTTCATAGGTTCATACTAGGCTATTTGCCCTAGGGCATTGGTAAGCCTAGTAGAATGTGTTTGTCTTTTGCCACCCAATCACAAGTTATGCTGCTATGCCCTTGTCCGACTTTAGTATACTGTGCCTCTGTCTAACAGCGACATAGAAGTGATACCTGGGGTACAACTATGATCTCCATCCACTCATCCAGATTCCTATGGAAGAGAGTCAATGAGGGACTCTGCCTAACCAGTAGTGTGAGCTCATTACAGAGTGAAGGGAGCCTCTCGGTTAGGAATATGCCCCTCCAGCATGTCCATGTATGTCAGTGCTGAGGTCCAGCTCTCCTGAGCATGTGGCTGTATGGGACTCTGATTGCCTGAGGTGCATCACGTTCATTACTGCTATGTAGGACATGGCTGTATATGGCACGCACAGATTGCCTCTGAACAGGCAGTATGCCACTGAGTCCAGCTGGATTCACTTTACCTGGGCAGCATATGACATCTGTGTGAGCCATTGCATCCCCTTGATGATGTACTGTTGTCCTGTACCAGTTGCTGTAGGTGTCTAGTTAGGTACATCCCAAAAGGTGCATTGTATGCAATTATAGGCCTGATGATGGATGAGTACAGAGGCACAATGACCTCCCCTGCCATACATGTGAATCAGTCATGATTAGCTGGGCTATATAACATGTCTGTCAATCCACGTTGGCCATGTGGTAGACAAATGACAGACCGCTACCATGTTTCTTCCCCAGGTCCCCAACTACGTCTTCTGTACTCAATGGCCTAACACCTATGTTGTACTGTGCCACCAATGTGGAGGCGGGGGAATCTGCATTGAATACTGATACTCCCCCTCCCTTGTTCAAGTGTTGGGGCCGACAAGAATGGTAACAGCTATAACGTGGTAGTACTGGTGTGCTCCTGTGAAACCTGAAACAGGTTCATGTTACTGCACAGATATCGATGTCCAGAATGCTAGGTAGGGTTTTGGGTGCGTGCATCCTTGGGTCTAGACGTCCAGTGTTGAGTAGCATCACTCTTACTTCCTCATCCTTTGTGATACAAATGGATGTGGGTTTGCCTTATGAGCCTTGCCTAATACAGGCACTATGGGTGTAGCAGGAGGCTCCGCCAAATGTCAATAGGACTGTGGTGACAGGTGCAAGCTGTCCCTAGCAAAGCATGCCACCCCAAGATGGCAGGCATTGGCACACCTGTGAATGACACCAGTATGTCAGTCAATTGTTGGAAGGGATCATCGTGCCTTGATATTGTGGCATCGTTCTAGGTGAGGGTAGGATGCTACTCAAGGTCAGGGTCAAACTGTCTCAGGCTACGTGCTCAGAGAGCTCTGTAATGTCTCATGCCATGTAGTCCAGGGAGGAATGTGTCAGGCCATTCACAGCAGCATGGACATTGACTGAGTCATACCTGTACCTGCCTTGGGGTTACCTGAGTGTTTGTGTTATGTGGCAGGTCATAGTGCCTGACAGGCTGCACACCGTGACCCTCACCTCGTTAAGCCTGGTGAACGTGATGTGAGTGTGCCTGATGATAGAGGCACCTAGTACAGGTGTATGAGGTGTGTTGTTAACTGTTAATGGCTGTGAGTGTTCAGCACATTGGCTTTGTGTGATATGTGTTGCACATGTTCGTTTATGTGGTAGTGGTTGCCTGGATGTCTGCTTAGGAGGTCTCTGCTGCATAGGCAGAGCTGTGGTCTGAGCCTACAAGTATGATCATGTGTGATCATGTGTTAGGTCCGCTGTTGTGGTAGGTCTACGTGAGACTGGAAGTGTAGTGAGTGATCCCCTTTGCCACGTGACTGGTTATGGCGGTATTGAGTAGACAGAGCCTAGCCTCCAGTCTGGTATATGGTTGCATCACTCACATGAGTTTGAATTTGTTGTTAGGAGGAGGGGGTTGTCTGTGTACATGCATCTGTTCTAACATTGTCTCTGGAGTACCACACTCACCAGCTGGACTGGTGAGGGAACTGACAACTGACCTCTGGACATGCTAGAATACTATTGTGAACTCTGTAATCACTAATGATTGAAAACAAGGTCCAGTGGGGAGTGAGGGTGTACTGACATTACCTACAACTGCTGACTGATATAAAAGTGTCAGTGAGCAAATGCCAGGTAACCTAAGTGCAATGTGTCACAATGAAGTAAATGCAACAATGACAAGCAGTCACTTGCTGTCATGTGTAACATGGAAGTGCGTACAGTAAGCAATGCAGATAACAGTAGTGAGTCACAGATGTGTTGAGAAGATGTGTACTATGTGGAAGTAGCATACCAGTGAAATAACAAGCTAACAGATAACAAGCATATAAACAAAGGTAGATCCAGGAGGCCTGGATGTAGTGTTTGCTACAACAAACCAGGTGTAGCAATGTCAGTAAGATACAGCTCAGATATGCAGGCACTATAAACCTGAAACCAGATGTCCCCAGCTATGAATGGCAGAGTACAGCCTATTGTCACACATGAGTGCAGACCACAAACCTCGTTAATGTTAAATAACTGGCCTGAAGGCCAACTGCCCATACCAGAAGTAATACACTTGTACACTGGGCCCACAATCAGCAGTTACCAACTTCAATGGATGAAAGATATGTGTCCTGCCACCACAGTGCTTGCCACCAACCTCCCTAATGTAAAACAACTGGTCTGAAGGCCAAGTACTTGGTACAAATGACATAGAATGATAGCTACACTGTAATCAGGTTTTAACCAATCAGTAATAAGTAGAAGTTAACACTCCCTGTATAGAATGTGTACCATGTATTGTTGAGATACTATGCTGATAACCTGTTTGTGTACCTTTCCAGATAGACATGGCACCAAAAAGGAATCCTGCCTACTCTGCTGCAGAGGATGACATGATCCACCAGAGCCTGGTGCATGACTATGCCATCCTGTTCTCACGCACCACCCAGAATCAGCAGGAGAGGTCTGCACTGTGGCAAAATCTTGTTAGCAGGATAAATGATGTTGGCATGCATGATAGGACATATGAGCAGGTGAGACATCACTGCAGTGATTTGATAAGAAATGTCCGCCAGCGTGCTGCAGATATCCGCAGGCAACAGGTTGCCACAGGTGGGGGGTGGCCACACATCCCCCCTCACCAGACAGGAGGGGCTACTGCTAAGTGTTGTGGATCCAGCCCCAGAACAACAGCAACAATCATGCATCCTGATGGAGGTTGGATCCACACAGCAGCAAGACAGCGAGCGTGCAGGTAAGATGCCATATTCATTTATTGTTATTACTTTTACATTTGTTGACCCAGATAGTCTAGCTGGATATAAGTTCATTTTCAGTAGAGGCCTGTGGAGAAAAGCTCCACACATAACGTAATAAAGGCAGACAGACAAGTTGTCAATACAGACAGCCAACATAATAGAATTGTACACCAGCCTGTTAATTAAATCAACATACATGTAAGGAAGTCAAACAGTTTAGAGTCATACACAATGTACCGTAGGTTTCAAAGCAATCCTACCTAAAGCATAATGGTTATGCAATAAGGCAAAAGCCATATACATAATAGTTAGGGCTCAGAAGGGTAGAGAAGTAGAAGGAGTATGACAGATACAATGATATGGAAGAGGCAGGAGTCAAGAAAGTAAGTGAGGAAAAGAAGGAAGACAGTCAAGAGGAGGTGGGAGGGATGGGAGAAGTAGGTCAGAGCATAGAAGGACATCAAGGTGAAAGAAACAGGGTAGAAGCTAGTTTCTATGCACAATGAGGGGTTAAAGGTGAAGAGAGGGTAGGGAGAGGGACGTTAGCCTGGACTCCAAGAAGAACAAAGCCAGTGGTTTTGGAAGTACAGTTTGAGTTGACGTTTGAAGAGAGGTAAGGGTGAGATTAGAGTTAACTCCTGGTATGTACATATGACTGTTCTGTACGCTGTTACTTCATGCACGCATAAGGTGTGCATGTGGTATGTATCTGTCATCATGATATATATACAGACATGATGTGCAGCTGATGTGTATAAGGGAACTAGTGTACTACTGTACTGTATCATGTGCAAAATGAATGGCACACATGTGCCCACTGACATTACTCTCTTCACACTTCCAGGTCCCTCCCATGTAGCAATGAGGCAGGCCATACATGCTGGTGAGTCTTTTTAACATTATCTGTAAAACAATTTATAAAACTAGGAAGAGTAGTGTAACTCTGTAGTAGACATGCTGGTGACTGTGTTCACAATAACTGTAATTGACAGGTAGTAAATTGAGTAGTGTAACACGGTACTGATGTGTGTGTTTACTGTGGGGTGTGCATGTGTGCAAGTGTGCCTGTGCCCAAGTGTGCATGTGTGTTAGTGTCCATGAGTGCATGTGTCCATTTCTGAATGTGTGCATTAGTATTGAAGTGCATCTCTTCCAAATATGTATTGAGACTGTAATCTGTGTTCCATGTTTTCCTCCCGTAGGTTCTGGTGCTGCTCTGGTGACCTGCAGCAGGAAACCTGAATCTTGTGCCCCAGGTACTGATGATGATGAAATGTCTGTAATGGTGCAGGAAGGTGTGTCTGGGTCCGCCATTGGTCAGCCAATTGACAGTACACAGCTTTCAAGCCCGTCAATGCGCACAGTCATCCTGCCGTTACATCCTTTGTCACCATTGTCCCTAGGTGATGGACAGTCAGCAGTGGGCATAGATCAGGGTAATGTGGTACCTGTGGTACATGCATCCTCACAAGGCAGCCATGTGCAGAGGCCTCCAATGGTACCACGCAGACAGTCGCCCATGGGTTCTCGTGGGGGCATCCGTGGCCGTACTGCCTCTGGCCGACGTGCCCAAGGAGGTATGTCAACCTCCACTATGTTTAGAACTGTCATGCAGGCACAGGCACGTATGGAAAGGTACACCAGACAGGGTCTGAGGGAGCTGAGAGCATGTCGGATAGCCATGACAGACGGCATGCGTGATGTTGCGAATGCTATCCGTAACTTCACAGATGTCGTTGACAGACGTTGTGGGGGCATAGAACAGCTGCTCCACAACCAGATGTCCATGGGCCAGGGCGATGGTGTGTGTTTGCGATGTCGACGTGGCCGTATGCCAGCAAGAGCACCAGCTGGCAGTGGCCGCGGACGACAATGGGCCCACTCGCGCGCCTCAAGTGCCAGCACCAGCCCCAGCAATGCTGGGTCTGTGCTGTCATCCAGACACCCCAGGAGACCACGTGCACGTGGCTCTCGACAGTCCCAACAGGGAACTGTGTCCAGTCAACACACCCCTGCTTCCGATGACAGTACCCAGTCTGGGTTAGTACCGGATACAGCCCGTAGCACCCCTGCCAGGCACAGGTACCGTGTCCGTGCTCACAGACACTGATCTGGATGACCTGACAGGTGCAGTCTGTGGCTGTCCACAAAACCCTGTACATGGCAGCCATTATGTGGGACTGTGTGCGTGCTTACACACATGCAGAAACCTAACACCTAGGGCAAACACATACACACACACACTGCACCAACAACGATCCACCCTGTACTGCTGCCCCTCACAAACACACATACACACACATGTCAATTGGTGTTACCAGTGGCCGGCTTGGGCATACCTAACCCACACCCTGTGCATATGATGACACTGTGCCACCTCCTGCATACTACAACATCGGTGCAGGTAAAGGTAAACACGTTGCTGATGCACAGGGTGACTACATAGATGTGTATAAGTACTAACATGTTGGTAACTGTTGACTGTTGCAGTATAAATGTGTGTATATCCCAGCAGTCCTGCTGCAGTAACTGTATGAATGTCCTCAATTGTTATCTGCACCCATACTACTTAACAAAGTGTACCAGCTGCACACCATCACATGCTAACATTGACTATGGCAATGCGCATCTTGTGCTGTTATGTAGATTCAGCTACATGTATCTGTTCTGTCACACATGCATTTATACACACCCTGCTACCCACACACATGCACACGCTCACCTGCCATTCCCATTATTTATCACCCTACATGAGTAGCTGTTGATACATGACAGGTACACATTTCAGAAGTGCACTATGTTGTTTACTACTGGCATCCCCTTCTCTACCTGTACTCACAGGGTGCAGGCAACCTCATCAGTTGGAAGATGTAATGTGCATCAGGTACTGTAGTACCCTGATTGCCACAGCAAACATGTTTCCCATACGGAAATGCACACACAGACACATCCCACATCCACACACTTGCCACATTCAGGCTTCAGAACACTATCTAGGTATATTCCGGTACATGTGCGTGTTACAGTAGCATGTAACACTATACTGAATACTGGCAGTTAGTTGTCTGTTGTCATGTTGTCTGTATAGAATAAAATAATTGTTTGATTATCCTACTCCGTTTTGTGGACATTACTTGAAGAAGTGTTACCTTACATGTGTTATCAGTACCACCACCTTCTGTTTTGTAGTTTTGTTTGTATAGGGTGCTATCAACATCACTGCTTGTTAAGGGTAATGACCACCCTGCAGTGCATAGTCCCATGTGGCAAAAGCCACATCCCACCCCATCATTGTGCACACACACTAACCCCACCAACAGTAAAACACATACTTTCCATTTGCAAGATTCAAACCCATACCTAACTGTGCAATGACAGTAGAAACAGACACATTAGCAGAGTGTACTATTTGCAGTAGTTGGAGAAATCTTTACTAATGCTGTACTTAGAGGGTGCTGACATCATCTGTGTGTAGGAGGAGGGATGTGCACCCTGTAGTGTGTTCTCCCAGTTGGCAAATGGCAGTTAACCCTCCCAGCATAGTGCACACACATAAACCACACTCATACTAACACACATACATTCCTTTTGCAGGATTCAAACCCCTACCTAACTACGTTATGACACTGAAGAAAGACACATTAGCAGAGCACGCTATGCAAATTACTGGAGGACTTTACTACAGGTGATATAGTTATACAGTCCTGACATCATCAGTGTTTCAAAAGGGGGATCTGCATCCTGTACGATACTGTCACGGTTGCTAATAGGGACATTTCCCACACACACACACATCGATGTGTTGGAGGTTTGCATATGTGGGGGATCCAGAACTCCAGTGTGATTAGTATATGGTTTGATTGCAACAATGAGGGATATACTCCCAGTGGTGAGCAGTTTGTACTCATGTTTGTAAAGATCAGCTCTAGTATATCTGCCCCTCTTGTGGGAAGGTTGGTTACCTGTTCCATAGCCAAAGAATGTCTGATCAATGGGAACCTTAGAGCTTGGGTATTGTGGCTTGTGTAATGTTCACAGTCTATGTTTGGGTAGCTGGCATCACCCAGTATGACGGTGTTTGCAGAGTAATCTAAACTCTCCTGTGTCAGCATGAAGGCTGTGTGGGAGACCTGAGTTTGAGAGGGTACTGTAAGAGCTCCTCTGTGTCTCTTTCCATGTGGTCCAGGGAGGTACGTCCCAACAGGTAGCTGACTGTGACCCTCCCCTTGCTCTGTCTGGAGGGGGGCACGTCTGTCAACAGCTCATGTCAAGCAAGTGCACACCCCTCATAAATGATGTGGAAACCTTCAAAGGCCCAAGGCCTGTTGAAAATATGGACCAGACTGCAGATACCTGTATAGAGGCATTCTGTGGACACATTCAGGAATGCATGGATCATGAAGCCACATATGAAAGCATGACCCAATTCTCCAAAGGCAGATGTCCTGTGCTGGACACCAGCCATAAACACACTATACAATAGAAGGATGACGCCACTACATGATACAACAACCTCCCAAAATGTGAAGGCACCACTGATGAGTATTGGAAGACAACTACAGGCACCCATATGATTGTCTAAGGCCATCTTTGAGAGAGGATTCCACAAGCCACTGAGGATAATCACAAGGCTGCCTGTAGTTATGTTAGTAACCTGGGTGGTACTACCCAGATATGCTCAGAGGTAATACAATATGTCACACAAAATATAAAACACACAGACATTGCCATCATCCTAGTGGACAGGTTCAATGCTGCCTTCTCTCCCCACCACACCAAAAGGGAACATATGTCTAGCACAGTGCTTCCCCTGACATCACAGATGCTCAGGTAAGAGATGCCCTTCCCAAAGCAATAAACACTGCATCAATGGGACCAGACAGTGTCCCAGGCTGTGTCCTACATGAACCACAAGAAGAGCTACACCCAGACATAACACCACTGTTCAATCCCAGCCTTAATACATATGTGGCCAGAGAGTGGCATACAGCAACAGTGGTCCCTCAACATGCAGGTGGTGCCGTCACGGATCCTGGACACTACTCGCCCCATATGTCTGACTAGCTTTGTCTGCAAAGCTATGGCAAGGATCATCATGAACCTCACATATCTAGATATTGTGGACCTACAGACATGTCACCATACACAGTTTGGATTTGTCAATGGCAAATCCTGCCTATCAAACCTGTTTGCTTTGTTTGAAACAGTCACCAAGGCCACTGTCAAGGGGTAGGAGGTCCACACAGCCTACCTGGACCTTGCATAAGCCTTGGATACAATACCCCACTTGTGCATTCTAGGGAAGCTCACCAGTGTACATATTAACCCCTATGTCACTATGGGTATTGCACAGTGGCTCAAGGGCAGAACACACATGGTAGAATTGCTGGAGCCATGTCAGCCTCCAACCTGGTACAAGTGGTGTCCCACAAGGCACAGCCCTAGGAGCTGTCATGTTCATTATATATTTGTCATAGGTACAGGCCAACATGGAAGTACTGTGGCTCAGCAAGTCGCAGGTGACTGCAGACCGAACACCATAATCAACTCAACAGCTAACACACGCATCCTCCAAATGGGACTCTTGCAAACACACGACTTGTGCCACAGCCATGGCCTCAACGTGAATGACAGAAAGAGTATAGTCATCCCCTTTGTCAAACACTAAGTGACCACAATGTACCACATATGTGTTAATCCAGTAAGTGCAGACCAAGGAATTATGGACCTTGGGGTACGCAGGTTGATAGCATTCTACCATTTGACAACAACATGGACAAAGTGGTTAGGTAAGCATGTTATATGGGCCACATCATCATGGGATCCACATGTAGGCCAGGGAGGACATTGTGCCCTTTACTCATCCCTCATCATGCCCATAATTGACTATGATGAACCTGTCGGCATGCACCTTACCAGACACCTGCAGCAACTGGAGCTACCACATATGTACCTCGACAAGGGGATCAAAGTGCTCAAACAGATGCCACATACTGACTGGTTAAAGTAGCAGCAGCTCTACTCAGTGACATACTGCCTCTTCATAGGCAATCTGTGCCTGACATAGAAGGCCAGGTCATACCCTCACGTAATGGCCATGCTGCATCTCAGAATATCCAGATCCCACCAGGATACACGCTGGAAATACTTGAACCTCAGGAGTGATATACATAGGACATGGTGGAGGGGCACATTCACAACTCAGAGGCTCCCTTCATTCCTGATTATTATCCCAATAGAGGTTAGGCGGACTGACTCAGTGACTATCTTCAAGAGCGATATTAATGACTGGATGTGACATTGTAGGGTTACCCTGGGTATCACTTATGTGTCACTGTGAGAAAGAGGCACAGTATACTAACCTTGGAAAAGGGCATAGCAAGACAGATTCACAATGCATGTTGAAAGGCACGCACATTCTGGCTAGGTGGATACATGCCCTGGGCAGATATCCCTGTACGAACCTATGGACCTATGTCTCTTTTTCACCATTGGCCCTATGTGCTGTCAATCACCAATGTAATCTCAATACTCCGGTAGCATGTGCAAAGGTCAGTTGTCAGTCACCTCTATGGTACAGTTGTGGAATATGTGTGTCATGTAGTAATGTCACAGTTGCCACATGTACACAGTCAACCCTATCCCCTACCCATTGATGTACATCACATGTATGAGATGGAAACACATGGCCAAACTGTAACAACAACATACAAGTCAGTCAGATGCATGGACACATATGACTCAGTCATTGTCCATGCCACCACAGCTGATGTGGGATGTCGCTCACTGGGATACATGATAGGGAACATGGAAGGGATCACTGAGCAAGTGACACAGGCTGGTAGACCCCTGACCTTGGTTGGCATCAGACCCTCACCAGGGATTCCGACAAATTACTGAATGCTAATGAATAAGTGTAGCTACAACACCCTAGCTGAATGGTTCTTAGCATGCAGTCACTGCATTGCTATGGAATACTGTCTTACCACTCCCACAACAGGTGAGAACATGCAGCTCCTGTACATTAACAACATGTAGACTTTATGCCCCAGACCAGGTGTGCATCCCTCACTACTAGGCTGATAGCATCTACATCTCACACTGTATATACACATCCCACATGCAGCATCTGCACAGAAGACCACGGTCATAATGTTACCCTGTGCAAATACCATGTATTCACATGTGGCAGGCATCACACATGGTAACTATTGAAAGTCACAGGTACATATGTGTATTTGGCACACACATACATCATGTGTTCATTGCCATAACCGGTGTAATCAATGTCATGCATTATTGTGAGGGACAACCCACACACATGGGCATTCTGTGTGTGCACAACACACATGGCATGTCTGTAATCAAAAGCCATACATAATTGTGATATCGTTTAGAAAGGGGTATGTGCATCCTGTAGTGTGTTTTCCCAGTTGCCAAAAGGGATATATCAATCATACACACTTACCCCCCTTCACACACAGTTGCCACCTGCTGGATTCAAACCCCTACCTAACTATGTTAAGGCGCTAGAGACGGACGCATTAGCATAGCGCACTATTCGCATTACTGGGGGATTTCCTTTCCCCTGATATACTTATAGGGTGCTGACATCATCAGAGTCTAGAAAGTGGAATGATCATCCTCTGGTGTGTTTTCCCAGTTGCCAAAAGGGATGTTTTCTTCATACACACACACTTACCCCCCTTCACACAGACTTGCCACCTGCTGGATTCAAACCCCTACCTAACTATGTTATGACACTACAGACGGCATTAGCACGCTATTCGGATTACTGAGAGAATCCTTTTCTCCAATATACTTATAGGGTGCTGACATCATCAGAGTCTAGAAAGTGGAATGATCATCCTCTGGTGTGTTTTCCCAGTTGCCAAAAGGGATGTTTCTTTCATACACACTTATCCCCCTTCACACACACTTGTCACTTACTGGATTCAAACCCCTACCTAACTATGTTATGACACTATAGACAGATGCATTAGCACGGCGCGCTATTCGGATCACTGAAAGAATCCTTTTCTCCAATATACTTATAGGGTGCTGACATCATCAGAGTCTAGAAAGTGGAATGATCATCCTCTGGTGTGTTTTCCCAGTTGCCAAAAGGGATGTTTCTTTTATACACACTTACACACACACTTACCCCACTTCACACACACTTGCCACCTGCTGGATTCAAACCCCTACCTACCTATGTTATGACACTACAGACAGACGCATTAGCACGGCGCGCTATTCGGATTACTGAGAGAATCCTTTTCTCCAATATACTTATAGGGTGCTGACATCATCAGAGTCTAGAAAGTGGAATGATCATCCTCTGGTGTGTTTTCCCAGTTGCCAAAAGGGATGTTTCTTTCATACACACTTACACACACACTTACCCCCCTTCACACACACTTGCCACCTGCTGGATTCAAAACCCTACCTAACTATGTTATGACACTACAGACGGATGCATTAGCACGGCGCGCTATTCGGATTACTGAGAGAATCCTTTTCTCCAATATACTTATAGGGTGCTGACATCATCAGAGTCTAGAAAGTGGAATGATCATCCTCTGGTGTGTTTTCCCAGTTGCCAAAAGGGATGTTTCTTTCATACACACTTACCCCCTTCACACACACTTGCCACCTGCTGGATTCAAACCCCTACCTAACTATGTTATGACACTACAGACAGACGCATTAGCGCAGCGCATTATTCGGATTACTGAGAGAATCCTTTTCTCCAATATACTTATAGGATGCTTACATGATCAGTGTCTAGAAAGGGGGATGAGCATCCTCTGGTGTGTTTTCACATTTGCTAGGGGTAACATTTGGACCAAGTGTGTGAGCATGCCCAGTTCAGCCTGCATGTTGTGTGAAAAGATGTCTCATTTATCTAAGTGTGTGAGCATGCCCAGTGTGGGCTTTACATATGTTGAACTCTGCAGCCCATCACATTTGTGGATGAGTGTGACCTTCAACAAATACCTCCAGTTTATGGTTGTGTGTTCTGTGCCATGTTGTGTAGTTACTGTCCGAATGCTTTTTGTGTGAACAAAACAGGGAGTATACTGTGCCTGCAGGTTTTGCATGGGATACTTTGCACACAATTGTCAACATCCGTTCATACTGACCTAACACTGTAGCACTGTCTAGTGTAGTGTTTCAGTACTTTCACTGTGGTGGTCAGTATCCTGGGCTTTAGTCCTATCACTGCTTTACATTTCCATAGTGTGCACAACAGCCTGGTTAGGGTCCAGTTGTGCACATCTGCACAAAGGCAGTGCCTCTACAGACCCTGTTAATTGCTGCCCCATAAGCAACAAGTGTAGTCTGCAAATCTATGGAGAGGATCATAATTGAGCTCATAAACAAAGATATAGGGGACATGCAGACATTGTACCCATCCCATTTTGGCTTGGTCAGGGCCAGTTCATGCCTTTTGTACTGGGTTGACATCTTCAAATTGGTCACTTAGGCCATTGTTGGGGAAAGGCAGTCCATAAAGCCTACCTTGGCCTTGCAAACACTTTCAACACAATACCCCACTCAGGTATTGTGGAAAACCCTAACAACTGAAATGTAAACCCATATGTCACAAGATGGGTTGCAAACTGGCTTAAGGATGGGACCCACAGGGTTAGAGTTGCTGGCACTATGTTAGACACCAGGCTGGTCACAGGTGGTGTCACACAGGGCTCAGTCCTTGGCCCCATTGTTTGTCATGTACTTCCCAGAAGTACAGGCCAACATGGGAGGACTTTGGATGACAATGTTAGCAGATGACTGCACACTGGGCACCATAGTGGACAGTGCATCACACACAGATATCCTTCAGAAGGGACTCACAGTAACTGATAGCTGGTGCCAGGGCCATGGCCTGAAGTCAAAGTGCACAACATGTGTAGACATACCCTTCAGGAAAAGCAAGGTGACCCCAAGCTACCATATAGGTGGCAATCCTCTAAGCACAGAGGAGGTTATCATGGACCTGGGGACCCAGGTTGACAGTCGCCATTCTTCTGAGACTCACATTGCTAAAGTGGCTAGGAAGACCTTCTACATTGCTCACCTGATCAGGATGGGATTCACATCCAGATCTAGTGGGTCATTGTTCCCCTGTACTCTTCACTTATCAGACTGGTGAATGAGTCGAATGCCCTATTCTGGCTGTATCTCACCCAACATCTGCAGCAATTGGAGACACCCTGACTGTCCCCCACCTAAAGAATCAAGGAACCCCAACAGCTGTCATATGCTGCCAGATTGAAGACACTCACACTCTATTCACTCACATACCGTCTGCTTAGAGGTGACATGTGCCTGACATGCGAGGCCATGTCCAAACAGAGATTAATGGACATGCTCCACCTCAGACTCAGAAGATCCACCTGAACCACTAGTGCAGGTGACTTACACCTTAGCAGGGATGTATGTTGGACATGTTGGAGGGATGGAGTTATCACTCGGAGACTCCCTATGCTGTGGAATACAATCCTGGTCCATTTGAGGCAGAGCACCTTGCTGGCTGTGTTCAAGAGGTATCTTGACCTAATGCTAGTCGGAGAATGTGTTTGTCCATCAACACACTGTGCGTAGTTTGACATGTCATATGTCTTGTTTAGTATACTGTGCCTCTGTCTACCTGTGACATAACATTGATACCCAGGGTAAACCTCCCATCTCCCATCCACTCATTAGGATTCCTGTTGAGGGACTCAACCAGTGTCTCTATGGACAACCTGTACTGGTAGTTTACTCATGTGTGGCGTGGCTTCTGTGTTTTGGATAATGCAGTACAGCCTGTCCTATATATGTCAGTGCTGGGGTTCAGGTCCCTCATGTGCATAGCTCCCTGCCATTCAGATTGTACAAGGTGCAGCATGTGCATTGATTCCAGCTTGGACATGGCTTTCTACATCAGGCACAGCTTGCATCTGGGTGGACAGCATGGCAGTGTGTGGAGCTGCACTCTGTTTAATCAGACTACACATTACATGTGTTCCAGCTCTGTCATACTCCTGGTGAGGTACTGTTGTGGACTTTACAGGTGCTGGATGTGTGTGCATGAGGTACACCCCACAGGGGCTGTTGTGGTCATTTCTAATGCTGATGAAAGATAACTGCAGAACCACAATGACCTCCCCATAGCTAGATGTCAGACAGCATGGACCATACAATCACAACTGAAAACAGGACCCTTTCCACAAAGGGAAAGTGTCCTGTCTGGTTGACCCCAGCCATAAACAAACTGTATGACAGATGAGGGTTACTAATGCAAGACAGAGCTACATCTCCAAAAGGGAAGACAGCTGTGATCAGCACTAGTAGAAAGCTACATTATCTCATAAAGACATGCAAGGTCAACTTGGGGACATAAATCACCAAAGACAATGAAGGTAACCACACTGCTTTCTTCAGTTATGTCAGACACCTGGTTGTGAACCCTCGGATATGCTCAGAGTTGGTACACAACAACATATATTCCAGTGACCTGACAGATATTGGCAACATTCCGGCGGACAGCTTCAGTGCGATTTACCCCCTCCCTCACCCCCAAAACAAGATAGTTATCACTGCTGTATGTAACCTCACTGTCATCTTGGATGTCCATGTGAGAGCCACACTCAGCAAAGACAAGTACACAGCATCCATGGGACCTGCTGGTATCTCCAGTTGCATGCTATGTGAACTCCAGAAGGGACTGGACCCATATATACAACTGCTATTTAACCTTAGTCTTGCTACAGGATATGTACCTGAACACTGGCATACGGCAACAGTGGTCCCACTCCACAAGGGAGATGCCTCCACAGACCATGGCAACTACCACCACACAGGCTTAACCAGCCTTGTCTGCAAAGATATGGGAGGAGTCATGGAGCTGTTACACAGACACATTACTGATCTACAGACCCTTGTTCCCACCTAGTTCAGCTTTGTACAGGGCAGATCCTGCCTTTTGCACCTTTGCACCCGAAAAGTACCTACCATGAAGATCAGGGTTCTTCAACACATGTCATATGCTTCCAGAATAGAGGAAGTCCAGCTTTGTTCAGTGTCATACCGCATACTTACAGGTGACCTATGCCTGACATACAAGACAATGTCGAATCAGGATTTGGTGGACATGCTCCACTGCAACCAATCCAAATCCACCAGAGCCATGAGAGCTGAGTATTTGAACCTCAGCACATACATGTATAGGACATTCTGGAGGGACAGAGTCATAACTCAGAGGCATCTCACACTCTAGCAGAGTATCCCAGTTCATGTTTGACAGAGTCCCTCACTGACTCTCTTCAGGAGACATCTGGACAACTGCATATGAGACGGAGGCACAGACTAGACAGAGACACAGTCATGTTATTCAATTACATAAGGGGGTCATAATGTGTCACTACTAAGTCAGAGGCACAATATTCAGAATCTATTCTGTACACTTATTACCACTATAAGGGGTGGCAATAGCCACATCACTATGGCTAGGCTTATACATGCACTAGGGCAGATAGCCTAGTAGTACACTTATGACACTATGACACACCGGTGTATGTGTAGCTATTGTCAATCAAACAGTATGATGTGGCTTGGGGGGCTTGATATCTCCCTGTATTCCAACATTGTTTTGTCTATTCCTTCTAGCATGTCTAGGGATCAGTTGCTAGTGTCCTCTCCTGCTCAGCTGGTGAACCTGGGAATATTGAGGCACTGTTACAGTTGCCTCATGTACACTGACAACGCTCTCCTTCTGCCATAAAACACACATACATGTGAGAGATGCAACTATATAGCCAAAGTGGAGGCTGAGCTCTCTCAACATAGGACTAGCAAGACCAGAGAGAGGGTGAAGGTAACCACACACACATCTTTAATCCAGTCTCACATGGCACTGTCACAACTTAAGATCATACACATAGACACACAGAGATACTCTGAGGCTCTGATCAGAAGTCTACCAGAATGGCGGTGGCCACCACAGCAGACACTCACACAACTGCCTCCACAGGGCACAGCACATGCAACACATTGACCACAGAGTCGGTGTGCCAAACAGTCACAGCCCTTAAGGCCAAACACAATGCCAGACACACTTGTCATAGGTGACTCCATAGTCAGACACACTGATGTCCCACTCACCAGATCAGGTGCAGAGGAGGTCACAGTAAGCTGCCTATCGGGCACTGGAATCCACCACATAATGCAAGCACTCAGGTCACTAAACTGCAAGTACAGGTCTGACCCAGTCATAATCCATGCTGGTGTGAACGACCTGAGATGTACCCCCCTAGACTACATGGAAAGAGACATAGAGGATCCCTCTGGTTATGTAAGCCAGGCAGGTATGACCCTGACCTTCGGCAGTATCCTACCTTCACCAAGTATGATGCCACATAAACAGAGACAAGATGATCAGCTGTAGTATTTTGCTTAGACTATGGTGTCATTCTAAGGGGGTCCAATGTCTGTCTGCCTGGGATGACATGCTGGACAGGCAACGGTGATTTGCAAGGGACGGCTTGCACCTGTCACCCCTGGGCTTCCGGATTTCAGATGATGCTCTTGCCACGCCCATTGTGCCTTTTTTATGCAAGATTCAGATTCTACACCTACCACCCTAGAACACAGTAAAGGAAAGACACTAAGGCTAATGCTGCTCAATGCCCAAGGTCTCAACCTCAAGCTGCACACACTCTATGCCCTTCTCAGTATGTAGCACATTGATGTCTGTGCTGTGCCTGAAACCTGGTTCACAGCTTCTGACAGCACCCCGGCACTATCGGGTGTTACCTCATATCATGCATTCTGGCACCAGCATCCCGACAACACCAAGAAGGATGGTGGGTGCCCATATTCATCAAGGACACCCTCACCTCATGGTTGGTGGCAACACACGATGCATCGGAGACCATCCAGGTGCCAGTGACCGTAGGCAAGACTGCTCTGCAGTTTGTAGCATGTTACATGCCACCCGCTCAAACTCAGGTACCTCACACCGCTATCCTGCAAACACTGAAGGGGATAAATGTATCTCCAAACACCATCCTACTGGGTGATTCCAACTATCCACATATAGACTGGGATCACTAATCATGCCACAACACTCTAACACAAAGGTTCCAAGAGTTCATACACTGAAATGCCATGGAACAACTGGTCCCAATCCTCAAGTGGAGGCAACATACTAGAACACATCATCACGAACATGGGGTCACACTGTTCAACACCAGACGATACCCATCATTGGTGAGATCAGATCATGGACTACTCTCAGTGGGAGTCCACATCCCACCCACACCCCAGATGGGAAAAGAAACGGTGAAGACCTTCTCAAATGCCGACTTCACATTTCTGAGGACTGGTGTGGTCTCTTTCAAGGCCCCCAGGCCAGCGGACACCATTACCCAAGCCACTGTATCACTTAGAAATGCCTTCTACCAGCACCTCCAGGACTGCATGGTTCAGGCAATCCCAAATAATAATGACTCTTTGTACCACAGGCAAGCATCCAGTCTGGTGGACCCTAGCCATAAACAAGCTGTACAACACAAGGAAGGAGCTACTACAAGATAGAGCGTAATCCGTGAGGGGAAGACACCCTGCTCATTGTGAGTAAAACACTGGGTTCCCCATACAATCATCGGAGGCATATTTTGACAGTAAACCCACTCAGGACTCAGGGACAATCATGAGGCCTTTTTACCTATGTTTGAAACCTGGGAGGAAACTCCCAGATATGCTCAGACTTAGTTCAGAATGATGTTGATATCACTGCACCTACAGACATTGGCAACATACTGGCTGACAGGTTCAGTGCAGATTTCCCCCCCCTCCCCCCAACTGGGGGGGTATGTACACCAGAGGATTGTAGCCCCCCAAACATCTCCACTGCTGGGGTGGGAACTGCTCAATCCAAGGCAGAAAACACTTTATCCATGGGACCAGATGGTGTCCCCAGTTGTGTGCTCCATGAACTCAATGAGTAATTACACCCGCAGTTAGGGCAGCTGTTTAATCTTAGCCTCACCTCAGGATATGTTCCCAAGGAGTGGCATACAGCAATGGTGGACCCACTTCACAAAGGAGGCGCCTCCACCAACCCCAGAAACTACCATCCCATCAGCTTGACAAGCCTGTTCTGCTAAGCTATGGAGAGGATCATAATGGGAATTCTAAATGAAGACATAGGGGACTTGCAGACATTGGATCCAATCCAGTTTGGCTTTGTCAAGGGCAGATCATGCCTTTTAAACTTGGTTGACTTTCTCAAAACACTCACCCAGGCCATTGACATGGGCAAGGCAGTCCACACAGCCTACCTTGACCTGGCAAAGGCTTTTGACACAATACCCCACTCAGGTATCATTGAAAACATCACCAGCTTAATTGTGAACCCATACATCACAGCATGGGTTGCAAACTGCCTAAGTGACGGAACACACAGGGTCAAAGTTGCTGGTGCCAGTTCACACTCCAGAGCTGTCACAAGTGGTGTCCCACAGGGCTCAGTCCTGGGCCCACATTTGTTCAGTATCTACTTTTCAGAAGTACGAGCAAACACAGGAGGATTATGGCTGACAAAGTTTGAAGATGACTGCAAACTGGGAAGCATAGTTGGAAACCCATCTGACACAGACATCCTTCAGAAGGGTCTCATAGACACAGATAACTGGTGCCATGGCCTTACATTAAACACTAAACAATGCATAGCCATACCCTTCAGGAAGAACAAGGTTACCACTACTTCCCATCTAGGTGGCAATCCTCTAAGCACAACGTAGGTTATCAGGGACTTGGGCACCCAGGTTGACAGTGACCTTTTGTTTGACACTCACATTGCCAGGGTAGTTTGGAAGGCCTTCTACATTGGCCACCTCATCATGCAGTGATTCACATCTAGATCAAGGGAGGTCATCGTTCCCCTGTACTCATCACTCATCACACCAATGATTGCATACAATGCCCCATTCAGATTGGATGGGCCCACAAATTCCTCGACAGGAGGTGAAAGGGTCTCAAACATATTTCTTATGCTGCCCGACTGAAGGAATTCCAGCTGTATTCAGTCACTGACTGCTCAGAGGTGACCTGTGCCTGACATACGAGGCTATGTCCAACCCAGAATTAATGAACACGCTTCACCTCAAGACCTCTACATCCATCAGAACTACAAGGGCAGGAGACCTAAACCTCAACACAGATATTAATAGGATGTGCTGGAGGGACAGATTCATCACCCAGAGAGTCCATATGGTGTGGAACAACATCCTGGTACATGTGAGGCTGAGCACCTCACTGGCTTTGTTCAAGTGAGATCTTGACCAATGGATGGGAGATTGCAGGTATACCCCAGGGATAACCTCAGTATCACTGCTTGACAGAGGCACAGCAAAATAATGGGCATATTATCCATCAACTTGCAGGGGTGGCAGAAGCCACAAAACTCTGGGCTAGGCTTATTAATGCCCTAGGGCAGATAGCCTAGTATGAACCTATGAACCTATGGACATAGGCCTGGGGCAGTTCCTGCTATTAGGACAGTGGTCTGCAGCAGGCTATATAGTAGTAGTCGGTTTTAGCCATTGGTTTTTGACCATGGCTATTCCATGTTGCTTCTTGTTGTGGTACAAACATGAGTGTGTGGTTATCCATGCTATTTATTGCTAGTCACCCTCATTTTGTATCTTGTTCCATGTTTTTGCACATGTACATCACTGTATGACGTGCAGCTGTTTCCATGAGGGTCATATGCGTGGATATGGATGTTAGTTGGGGTCCTCAGGTGTGCATATTGTACATGATATTACATTACTTAACACATGGCATTCATGCCTCAGGTGGTGCTGCAGGGCCACCTCTGTCGGATACACATACTACACTCCTGTGCGTTTGGAAGCAGGTTGTGTCATGTTAGGCATCCCTGTTACTGTATGAGTGAGTCAGAGCGGGTATCAGTCCCAGTGTTCCTACTGACCAAGCGTATGTGCTATGCGTTGCCTCTGCCAAGGCCAGGGCATACTGGGCACGCCTCCTTCTGCCTACTGGGACAAGGTCAGGTTGTTCCTCCTCCGAGTCACCCCCTGCCTGTGGTGGCCTTGGCAATGGTGGGGGGATGTTTGGCCCAGCCCTGTGCTGGTCCTGCTGCAGCTGTTTCCGCAGGATCATATTATGTAGCATAGCACATATCATGATCATTTGGGTACATGTAGTTGGTGTGTACTGCAAAACTCCACCAGATGTGTCCAGACACCGGAACCGTGACTTGAGCAGCCCAAACACACGCTCTATGATATTACGTGTTTGTGCGTGTGCCTCATTATGGCGTTCCTGTTCAGGTGTGTGTGCATTTCTGATGGGTGTCATCAGCCACGGCTCAAGTGCATAACCTGCATCCCCCACTAGGTGTCCGTGTGGGAAGTCCCCATTGGCAAATGATTGGTACAGCTGCGTCAGATGCCAGATGTGGGAATCGTGGTAGCTCCCAGGGCAGCCAGCACACACATTCATTATTATGCCCTGGGCATCACACATGACCTGGCAGTTGATGGAGGGGTATCCCTTGCGGTTAATGTAGACTCTACCCCGCTCACCGGCTGGTGCTTTGATGCGTATGTGCGTGCAGTCTATTGCACCCAGCACCTCAGGGTATCCGGCTATTTGCTGGAAGAGACGCATATTGCTGGCCACAACCTCACGGTCATTAGGGACATATATATGATCACTGACATGTGGTGACATGGCATCCAGGAACTGGTGCAGTACCCTGGAGGCTGATGCCTGTGATATCCCCATCATATCGCCAGTTGGTCTCTGGAAGGTACCTGTTGCTAGTATTCTTAGGCCAACACATACCTTGGTTTCCACTGGGATGGGTTCCCCTCTGTTGGTTCTGTGTGTGAGGCGTGGCCTGCACAGCTCAACAATCTGCTGCAGGAGCTCTCTGTCCACTCTATAGCTCTACTATCTCCAGCTCATGTAACCCATGGTAGGTGACCCTGGGCCTGTATACTCTTCTCCTTCTCCTCACTCTGGGTTGTCTGTCAGCATCTGCATTATCACCACCCTCAGCAATTCGCCTATGTCTGATTATAACAGCTATGGCAGCCCCTAGCATTTCTGCTCTGAGTTCAGCTTTTTTCAGTTTTCAATTCTGATAGCTTACTTTCTTGCAGTATCTGTTGTGAGAAACAGCCTGCACTGCTCTTTGCAGTGTTTTAAGTGCTGGGTTGGGCTTCTAGTCTGTCTGCATAATTGCCTGCTTCCAATTGTTTCCACCAATTAACTCCAGCAGTATTCCCTGGCAGTTTCCCTGTATTTTGGTTGTTTCCTGTTTCCTCTCTGTTTCCTGACGGGGAGCAATGTGCACACCAGCTTAAACATGCTCACAGTCACTTAAACGCGCGTACACATCCCTACATGGTGTTACACGCGCGCACACATCCTTACACGGTGTTAGCTAGGCTGATTCATGCTAAAACGCTACAAGACACTGCCTTACACACGCGCCAGCGCCAAAACCGTTGTAAACAGTTTGCAACACGCTCCCACATGTTGAACCTGCCTTACACGCAGCATCGCCACAAGATGTACGTATATCAAGAAACTTTGAGTGTAGGGATAGCGTATACCCTCAATTTCTTGACTTTCCTAGTGTTCTGTTGAGACACACCTCCCTCCCTGATGTCTGTCTGTCATCTGTTACCTTACATTGCCCTCCAATCTGGTACATTTCTTTCTATCCTTCCCCCCCGTGATGTCACCTACCTCTTACTCTGTTCCTCCCCCTTCTCTAAGTCTTACACTACTCAGAAAGTGCTCATTACCTATGTGGCAGTGTGATTCAGTATTGTAACCCTCATTTACATAGGATTGCCTAGTAATGACTAGTTACATGTCTTACACGGAGCTTCCCCCCCTTGACAACCACTAAACGGAGGCCATATTGTTTTTGGTCTGCAAGTCCCTCCATTGACATTTCATGTAATACATAAATCCCACAATTGTGGGTTTATAAGCTTCGGTTTTCAGTTTTAGGTAGCGCACCCCGTTTGCGTGGGTGTGCGCTGCAGTTAAACACATAAATCCCGTGAAAAAAAAAAGTTATATAACTTATTTTTGCAACACTTTTTCCTGCCAATGGCCACATATTTGGCCATTGGCATGCTTAATTAACCATATGCACCCTTTATTTGGAGCTGACATAGTTCCGTTTTTAATTTTGCAGAAATGTACTCAGTTGTCAGCTGAGTACATTTCTGCAGCTAACACGTCCGTTACACGGACTGGTTTCTGCTTCGTGGATCGCTCAAATACCTAATTTTCATATCTTTGAGCTGCAAATGAGGTATTCAGCATTTCCACGCCCAGTCCATGTAAGAGACGTGTTAGCTGTCTCTTACACGGAGATTTGGGCTGTTCCTGAATCAGGAGGCTTACACGGAGGCTTACACTACTCTTGAACTCCGTGTAAGCCTTCCTGAATCTGGCCCAATGACTTAGAACTCCTCCATATCCAACTTACTATAAACAAAACAAAACCCCTTAAGAAATCACAGATAACTCTCATTTCTTATGCAGAAATCTTTATTGTCAAATTCTATGCACATGTAAATAGTTGCATAGACACACACGTCCCCTTCAGAAACAAATAAAATGTCAAATTGAGAAATAATCCCCTGTGGTTAAACCCTAATATAAACAAGCTGTATAATAAAAGAAAAAAAAAACTCATTGCATGCAAATGTAAATCCAACTCTCAGGAATCCAAAAACATGCTTGCTAAATTAAACTCTAGATCCTAATAAAAAAAATGAAAGACAGATATGAGGTAAAACTAGCCACCCAGGCAAAAGATAACCACAATGCCTTCTTTAACTATGTTAGAAATCTCAGAAATAATGCCCAACACTGCACAGAAGTAAGACTAAATGATATCATATACTCAGACCTACAGGACATAGCCAGTCTTTGAACAGACATATTCAGCTTAAACCTCAGCCCCCTCTCCCCTCTAGTATTCTCAGAACACATACCTACATCTGCACCCCCCCCCCCAAATCTACCAAGAGCAAGTTCTCAAGATAATATCTAAGGTCAAAAACATTACATCTATCAGGATGAATAACATAGCAGGCTACCTTCTGGTTGGCCTGAAATATGAATTGTCAGACCTTCCTACAGGGGCTATTCAATATTAGTCTCAAAACAGGCTTTGTGCAGGATGAATGGAAGATAGCAACAGATATTCCCATGCACAGGGGGCCTCAATGGACCCAGGTACTTATAGATCTATAAGCTTGACATTTCTCATCTGTAAGGCTATGGAAAGGATCAATATGGAACTAACAGATAGGATATAGGTGACCTACAGACTTATGAACCCAGTTCAGATTCATCAAGGACAGGATCTGCATATTTAATCTAGTTGACCTCTTTGAAGAAGTCACTGGGTAAATGGATGAGGGCAAATCAGTGTGCACCACAAATCTGGATCTTGCAGAGCCATTCAAAAGTATCCCACACTCAGGCATCATAGATAAACTCTCCCTGTTAAATGTTAATCCCTACGTAACTCATTGGATAGTATACTGGCTGGCAAATAGGGCCCAGGAAGTAATGGTGGACAACTCTACTTCCTACAACAGACCTGTCAGTGGTGACATGCCTCAGGGTTCAGTCCATTGAGCACTTCTTCTTGGCATTAACTTTTCTGAGGTCAAGCTTATTAGTATATAAGTACCAGGGCTTTTGGCTGACCAAGGCTGAAGATCTTAAACTCCCCAGAGGACACTGGAATCCTACAAGAGAGCCTGTTGCAGACAAATAGTTGGTATCAAAACCAAAATCATATCCTTTGGCAAGCAGGACTACCATTGTAACTATCATATTGACAACACCCCCTGAAAACTTGATCCCATAGTTACAGATCTGGAAATCTATTTTGGCAATGAAATGTCCTTTGTGCACCATGTATCTAGTATTGTAAGGAAATCCTTTTTCACTGCACAACTTATATCTAAATGTATGGCATCCAGATCCAGGGAGGTCATTGTTCCACTGTACTTGTCACTCATTAGACTGATCATTCAGTATAATTCATTTTTTTTGGTATGTAGCTGTCCCAACACTTGTCACAACTAGAATGACCACATTGCTTTCTCAACAAAAAAAAAAAAAAAAAAATCAAGGGCCTAAATCATAAAAAAAACAGGCAGACTGACTCAAGGCCTTGTCTTTCTTGTCTGTATCGTACAGGCTATTCAGTGGTGATTGCCTGTTAATTAGTGCTAACCATGAGTTCTGTAGTGGCTTCAGAAGATGAAACACTCCTGTAGATACCTTATACAAAGATATAAATGTTTTTTCACAGATAGCATCTTTATTGACATGTCTCAAGCCACTGAGTCTGGGCAGCATTCATAAATTTTCTTTAAACTTGAAAAACTAGGATTATGGTCAAGTTTTTTCACTGGGTTTTAAAGCTTCCTAGTCATTTGGTCCTACCAGGTAACCATGGGCTCCTTCTTTTCAGATAATGGCTACACAGGCAGAATACCCCATGCATATGTCTTGTGCTCAGTCCTTTTCTTACTTTTGCTATACAACCTCAACTAGGATCTATCTAAACTAAATATAACAATACATGCTAATGACTTCTAAAGACCATTTTCCTGCAAATTAACCATAGTCTAAAAGGTACGGTTTAAGCTGACTTCACCTCACTTTGGAGCTGGCTAATACAAAATAATCTCAAAATTACCCCCCTCCCCCCAAAAAAAAACATGTTCAAAATTATAATTTAGCAGCTCAAAGTTTTAAAACACCGCTGATAGAAATGTGTTTGTTCATTCCAGGGGTTTGTCAGCCAACAATCTGAGTTGCCACTGCAGTTCCCTATATTCTAAAAGAGTCTCTCATTGGCCCTCCATGTGCATTCTTATGTATTTGCTCAAGTAGAGCAAATCTAAAAGAATTATGGCCAGGGCACACCTTGGAATGCTTATAGAAGGCATTATTCTCATTTTTTTTTTATTTTGATGTCATGAAAATGTTCATATATATGCAAGTGTTTTTTCAGTCTTGCCAACATAGTAAGCATCACAAGCAGACTCCGATACAAACTACTCCCTTTGTATTACAATCACACACTTTAGGTAAGGTAACCATTTTATCACCAGTCATCACTGTGTCCCCTACAAAAATGTGGATACATTGGTTACATTGCCCACATTTATTCATATTTGACATAATTGTCAAAACAAATTGTCATAAATTTTAATTCTTCCTAGAACCCTCTAAACAGTTTTTAAAATTCTGGCCCCTGTTATACATGAATTCTGGGGATATACCTGAAATATCAGCAATATATTGATCAGATTTGAAAATATTCTAATTATTGGAAGTGATCTTTTTGACATTATTAGAGCCATGACAATATTTTAAAATAAGAGCTGAATATTAAAACATTCCCCTGGATTCACTATACTTCCGTGCAGGACTATCTTAGTCCTGCATGGAAGTGGCCATTTAAGAGCAGGATGGCAGCGCACCAGGCATATTAATGCCTGAGCTCCTAAACGGACACAGAGCATGTATGAGTGCATGGGGTATGTCTGAGAGCAGAGCTCTCAGAATATACATGCCCCTGCAAGCAAGAACAGCAGGTTAGCAATAAGAATGAGCGAGACCGCTCATAGGTGTCCGCATACCCCCAGCAACATACCCCCACGTTTATAAGAGCAATAGTTAAAATATAAAATATAAACAAGCTATTTTTTTATGAAACAGATAAAATTTAACCGTAGGTGTGTGGGTTTGCCCATTGCTTAGCTACGTTTATTGCAGCTTAAATGGCATAAGAGGATAAAAATCAAGATATATGCAAATGAAGCAGTGCTGCAATAGTGTAGTGGTCAGAGCATTTGCCTTATGAGCAGTCATTCCCGGTTCGAGTCTCACTCCAGTACATTCCATTTTACATGTCAAATCACTTTACGAACAATATTTTTTTTTGCATAACCTACTAAATAACATATATTTGTGAACTAGAGTAGTGTATTAAATGCAGATGTGAGGTGTCATTGTCATAATGTTGTAAAATCCACGGATAATCACAAGTGTCCCATACAGTATATGTACACATGAATCAGGGATACAAATCAGGGGTACAATGTGTAATGAATGATAAATCCATAGAGTTTCCACATCCACCTCCTTCCCAAGAACCATTTTACATTACTGTCTAAATTAGTGCGGGGGTAAGCGTGAGTAAGCACTATTAAGCAAGAGTAAGCATAGTTAAGCAGTAGTGAGCAGGTTTAAGCCCATTCACGCGGGGGTAAGCAATGTGCACACATGTTAAGCAATATTGAAGCTAACTCTCTGTAAGCATATTTAACCAGAGGTTAGCATTGCTTACCTTCGCACAAACCCATGCAAACCTGCTTACAATTGCTTAAAAGTGCCTTAATCACTCTGTATGCAACAGACGCTGTTCTGGCCAGAAACAAAATAAACAGCCCGTGCAGGTCTTGAACCCAGGACCCTGTTCACTATAGTCACAATAGTTAACCACTAAGCCATCACAGCAGTATATAAGATTGAGGTATCATCAAACAAATCCTCACTGTAGGAAAATCAAACTGAACAAGTGAAAGGAATCTATATACAGTTTTATGTTGTATAACCTACTACATAACATAAATATTGAAGTGGAGTACTGCATTAAGCCCAGATGTGAGGTGTCATTGTAATAAAGTGTTGAAATCCCCTAATAAACACAAGGACCTCATACAGTGTATGTACACATGAATCATGAATGCCAAACTCATATATAACATGTAATGAATAATAAATAAATGCCAAACAGCAAATAGTATACAAATTAAAAATTAAGAAACGTTAAGCATTACACAGCCCAGCTTAGTAGGTGTAAGCAATGTGTAGGTCAGCTAAATCAGCTTGCCCCCTTTAAGCAATGCCAAACTTAGGTAAGCAGGTTTGCCCATAGCTTAGCATTTTCAAAACTGTCCAGTCATGGCAAAGTGTGGGAAAATGGCCCTATTTAAACCCAACAGGTGGGAATACATCTCATAACTGGTTGCAGCTTCCTCCTGTAGGCAGTATGACTGGTATTGAAGAGGGTGTGCACTTTCGGGCGCAGCACTGGGGCATCCAGGAGTCCAAAGTCATGGCAGGACTCCTTGTGAAAAACCATGACCAGAGACTGCTGCAGGGTCAGTACCGGGGTTCCCAATACAAAGCGGAAGCCTGAGACCATCTCACCCGTGACCTCACCAGTGCCACTGGCATACCCCAAACTGGTGAGCAGGTCAGGCATCACTATGCCGACCTGAAGCAGAGAAAAGGGGATCTCTTGAATCAGTGGATCCAAGAGGCTAGGAGGACGGCGGTTGTCCCAGCCGTGTGTAAGTATCAGTCCACTACCTGTTTAATAATTGCCAGCTCATGTATATCATGGATTGGTATGGCTAAATATTCCTCTTATGTCTTTCACAGTGGCAGATGAGCAGGCTGCGAACCAGGAAGCCCATGCCTGTAGATTGCAGTGGTTGTGACGCGAGACACGTTAGCAATACTCTTGCATGTACTGTCATAGGAAATAAATCAAAAGATAGTAGAAAGTTAATCGCCTGTATAAAAACTGTATTGTTTAAGGCATGCACTGCATTCACCAGAGAATATGGCAGGAAGAGCCTCTTATAGGTCGTATGTAAATAAAAGCATAATAGCCTGACAATAAAGGTTTAATTGCTGGACTGCATGTGTTTACTCTGGTATCATATGGTAATGTAGAGTTGCAATCTCTTAATAGTACTCTTGTATTAATCACTGTTACCCACACTGTGCTACATAAATAAAATGTGTAGGAATGTCTGTACATGACTGTTGTAATCACAAGAGGTCATATAGTACAACTAAGAGAGACTTAAATAGAAAACTGTGAAAAAATAGACAACATAGTCCAAATAGCACACTCAGCTGAGATGTGAACTGTTGTATTTTTAGCCCACACAGCCATTGTTCAAATCCTGGGAGTGGTAGTAGGCTGTATGCTGAATCATACCCCACAACTGTACAGATATGTCCAGAATGTCTAGCTAATTGCCCCATATCTGCTGCCTGTCACCCTGTCCTCCTGGCAAATCAGCGGGATGATCCCAGATGTTTAGGTGGCAAATGAGAAATACAACTGATTGTCAGACACCTATAAGAACAAACCTGTCACTCTAGCAACTCCCCAAAATGTTATGAGAGTAATAAGCCAAGTATGTCCCATCTCCACTCCCATGCTGTGAAGTTGTGACCAGAGTGTGTGCAGTAACAGAGTGAGACGTATGTGCATAATACTAATATGGAATCTGGTAATATGTGTGTCACCATTTATGTAGTGCTAACAAACATTGCCCCCACAGGTCTGTCAGATACGAAAACTGTGCCTAGAAATAAAAGATTGATATCATGTACTGGTACTGTTTACTCTGGTATTGTATGGCATTTTTAGTGTTGCAGTTGGTCTGAATAATAAGGTATTACTCATCACTGTCACCCACACTGTGCTACATAATAAAACTGTCTAGGAAATCCTGTATAAGAGTGTTGTAATTACAAGGTCAGATTGCAAAACCACAGGAGACTTATACACAGAAATCAGAGAAGAGATACACTGCAATATCTGTATAGCAAACCAACTGTGATGGACACTGTTTTACTGTTTTATTTTTAGCAGACACAGCCTTGGTTTGAATCCTGGGAGTAGTAGTAAGCTGTATGCAGACTCATACCCCCACAGGTGTCAAGAATTGTCCAGAATGTCCAGTTAATCGGCCCATATCTGTCGGCTGTTACCCTGTCCCCCTGACATATCAGTGTGCTAATCTCTGACATGCAGGCAGAATTTCTTGTCATATAACTGACTGTCAGGCCTGTACATATTTGGAAAATGTCAGCGAAAACAAACCTGTCATTGTACAGCTCACCAAAGGTTTAAGAGGGCAATAGTCAAAATATGTCCCAGTTCACCTGCATGTGGTCAAGACATGCCCAGAGTGTGTACAATAAGAGATGGACAGGTATGTACATAACAGCAACCTGGAATCTGGGAAAATATGTAGGAACAGTTAGGCAGTGGTAACAAACAATACCTCCACAGGTATACCAGGTAAGAGGTGTACACTGCAGGTAAAACTCAGTTCATGTATATAGTTGTCTACATCCATACCACTGTCCAAACTAAGGTCATAGGGCAGCGTACTAATACCTGTAAGGTACAGATCACAGCACTGACTAGGAAAGTAATGAGAATTACAGGAATATACTAGTTGTTAATTGACACCCCCTTCCCATATCTGCAACAATAAACTAAATACACAACTCAGTTGGTATGTGCTCCATTAAATACACTGTTGGGACATATGTCCTATTGTTTGATAAATACTTAAATTTGTTTCTATGCATGTGCCATGTTGAAATACTCCCACATTGGTGGCATGCTGCCATCAATGTACCTGCATGCTGTTGTAATGGCCACTGTGAGTCCACATATGCATGTGTTCTGTTTGCTATGCAACTGTTCCATATCTGGTATTTTAGGTTAATGGGAATAGCTATGCATGCTGTTATACCTAATCCTGGAATGTGTTGACTATTACTAACCCACATATGTTGTAAAATTAAAACACCATAGCACGTTTGGGAAGGCTGGTCACAGCGGACCCACCTGTCCCACCTCATCTGTCCATGACACCAGGCACCATCACATCTGGGGCCCACCCCAGGACCTCCTCGTCCTCTGGTTCTGCACCACCTTTGGGTGGAACCACCTCAGGGGATGGGGCTTGCCCCCCCAGGAGCAGTCGTGGACAGGGCACTGTCACCCGTCGAAAGGTCTGAGGCTTGGTGCATAGCAAGCTCTGCAGGGAGTTTGGAGATCTGCTATGCCAGCTTGAGGGCCGCGTGTCACAACTAGAGGGTCGGCCTGGCCCTCCTACTCAGCCGCCGGCACAGCCACCTTCGGGGCTGTGTAGGTGCAGTGGTGACTGCCCATGGGTGGGGACCTCAGTCCCACTGTATCCACTAGGGGGCTCATGGGCTTCTGATTTCAAAACACCCCTCCCCATCAAGGTGTTTACCCCCCACATGTCATATACTGCCCCGTATGCTGTCTTCTCTGTCTTGTCTGTTATCCTACCCAACCTACCTCCCCAAATATACCTACTATCACTCCCCAACATCCCACTCTCACCTGAAAAAAATAAATAAATAAAAAGGGCAATATGTCCCCAAAAAAAAAAATCTCGCCCCATACATAGCTGTCCATTTCATACACATGTCCCCTGGACACGTAATCTGGTCTAACTGGCTTCACAACTTACAAATAAATCTCCACAGTTTCAATTGTAAATGTAATAAATCCAATACACAGTTCATATGACAACAAAACACTCAATATTTATTAAAACAAAAAACAACCGGTAAGTTCTTTCATTCACAAAGAACTTCTTCAGACCTGGTTGTCACACATACAAAATTCACATTTATAGTTTGCTCAAGTCACATGACCCAAAACATTAGCAGTGTTTTAACTCTTTCTTACATAAAACTGCTTTAAAATTTTCCATATCATTCATACCTGGATCTGCACCTGTGTTTAGCCTCACTTGCCAAGTATATTATTTCCAGTTTAAATCCACTTCTGCATCCTATCTCTTGTCTGCATTTAAAACTTGGTCAATAACAGTAAAACTAAAACCCACCTTAACTCTGTTATGACAGTTAACAACATGTCTTGCTAGGGCATTAGTTACATCCAGTTTTTCAACTGCCCTCAGGTGCTCAGAAATTCTGCAATGGAAGCTACGTATAGTTCTTCCTATGTAGAATCCATCGCAAGAATTACATAATACTAGATACACAATGAATTTAGACTTGCAATTGTAATTTCCCTTGATATTAATAGTAAAGTCCCGAGCCTTTACTACTATTTTATTCCCCAGTACCAAAGACTTACAATAATTGCAGTCTTCACATCTTGACATCCCAATTATTTGTGATGATCTGCTTAATACTGTATATAGCTACTGAATTTTCCAGTGTACAACTCAGATTATAATCTACTCCTTCACTATTTCTTTCAACATCCTTTATTGTCCATTTCTTCCTCATGGCTTTAATTTTATCTATTGATTCACTTATTACCCCAATGGGGTAACCCCTAACTAAATTTTTTTTTTCTTAACATCTCACATTCTTCCAAAAAATACTCATCTTTATCAGTGTTTCTATTTATTCTATCAAGCTGACCAAACACAATATTATTTTTCAAGTTCACACTGTGTACACTGCTATAGTCCATGTAGCTGTTACTCTGGACATCTTTTTTAAAAATTTTAACCAAGATTTTCCCCCCTTTCTTGTACACAGTCAGATCCAGGTAATTCACACTAATTCTACTTCTATTAAAAGAAAACTTTAAATAGCTTGTAACATAATTTAAATATTCACAGAATTTCAACAATTCTGACTCAGAACCTTCCCATAAAAAAACAAGTCATCAATAAAGTGCTTGTAAAAATAAATATTGCTAGCAAATGTAGAATTAAAAATAAATTCTCTTTCCCAACTAGTCATGAACAAATTGGCATAGCTCGGAGCCATAGCTGCCCCCATAGCCACACCTTTATTTTGTTTAAAAAATCTATTATCGAAGCTAAAAAAATTTTAAGACAATATTACATCTAAAAAGTTTAGTCAACAGACTAATCTCCTCACCATTAAAATCAGGACAACCCCTCAGCACTCCTGTAACCCTCTCAATTCCTTCTTCATTGGGAATTACAGTGTACAATGAATATACATCAGCAGTTACTAACCACTTATTATCTCTCAGGGAAACATTCTTCACACTTTCTTTAAAATCAAACAAATCCTTAATATATGATTCCACTGAAATCACTGCTTTTTGCAAGCATCTGTCTACATAGATAGCCATGGACTCAGTTTTACTACCACCATTGGCCTAACATTTGGTGAATCCAAGTTTTTATGTATTTTGGGAAGGCCAAATAATACTTCCCATCTTGGATGTACTCACATAAAAGTAACCAGCTAACTCATTGCTGATTCTTCCTTCAACTAACCATTCTTCAATCAGTGAATTTATAAAATTAAAACTTTTATCTATATCAATCCAATTCACTTCTGCATAAAAATCAGCATCAGAAAATAACTCATAGATGCTATTTTTATAAAAACTATAGTCCATGACTATCACTGCATTACCTTTGTCAGCCTTAGTGATATAAATATGTTTATCATCCACTAACAACTACAAAACATCCTTTTCGTCTTAGTCATATTATAAACACAATTTTGTAGTGTTTATTCAATAAATCCATGACTTCTTTTTCACATGTAAGCAAAAATGCTTCTAACTCTGGCCTTAAGGGGGGATTAAAAACACTTGTTTTTTTTAAAACAATGTTGTTTACATGCCCTGCCTTGAAAAAGACATTTCAGATTTTTTTTTGTACAAAACCCCTTAAAGCATTTATCACAGACACAATATTTGCCCTTGACGATGGCACA